>NW_027530353.1:1046082-1068342 GCF_008692635.1 Crocuta crocuta | reverse complement strand
CCCCCCCCCCCCACCCCAGAAGGGCTGGTGCTTGTGCACAGGGATTTGAAGCCATCATCACACCAGACTCTAAGCTTTTTGTGTCTGGGGCTGTGTCTACACCCATCTGCGTGCTTCCCCTGAGAGACACAGTAACTTGCACCCTAAACACCAGTAACTACCTACTAAATAGTGACAGAGCCAGAGGCCTGCTGTGGGGCTGAGACCTGCGGGCAGCTTGTCTGAACTGGGGTCCCTTCCCTGTGCTTAGTTGATCTGCAAAGCAGGGAAGGTAATGGGGCTCGCCAGGCTGGGGCGGAGCCATGCTTCTCGGTGGAGGTGTGAAGCCATGCTCCCTTCCCACTTCCCTAAACTACCTGATGGGATTCCCTACCAAAGGAGAAGGCTGGGTTTTTTTTTTTTCCAGTTAAAAAAAATTTTTTTTAATCTTTATTTATTTTTGAAGCAGAGACAGAGCACGAGCAGGGGAGGGGCAGAGAGACAGAGGGAGACACAGAATCTGAAGTGGGCTCCAGGGTCGGAGCTGTCAGCACAGAGCCCGACGCGGGGCTCGAACCCACAAACCCTGAGACCATGACGTGGGCCGAAGTCAGATGCTTAACCAACTGAGCCACCCAGGCGCCCCATCCAGTTTGATATATATATATTTTTTTAATTGCAGTCACGTGGATACTGCATTTGCTTTTACAAGGTGGCCCTTCCCACCCGTTCAGGTTGCCGCCCTCATTCTGTTGTAATCAGAATCAGTGCTAAAGAGAAAGAAAGAAAGGAGACTTGAGAAACACCTAGCACAGTGCCTGACACCTGAATTCCAAGAACTACTACCCCTCAGCTCCTGTCCTTGCCCACAGCTTTCTTGGGGTCTGTCACACGCGCTTCCTGCTGGGAGGCGGGGGTCGCTTCCGGCCGCTACTCCTTCTTGCTCCATGCCTGCCCCGCTCAGCCAAGCTCCCTGGGACCCTCCCAAGCTTCGACCTGTTGACATGAGCTTGGCAGCCTTTACCTCTGTGCAGGGCCAGGCTGGCAGGCAGGAGAAGCCGCTAAGCTCTGCAGACATCTTATGTTTGTCCCACATTCTCTCCCACTTAGTCACAAATGTCTCTCTCTCTCTCTCTCTCCAGCCGGGAGAATGGGCCAGGTTTCCAACCTCCGTTACAGCTGACCCTCATGAGCTCCCCAGGAAAGACGGGCACAAAAATATTTACTGAAGGCATGAAAGGGAACTAAATGGACCTCCCTGACCCTGCATTACTCGTAGCTATGGTGGGATTTCCATGTTGGGGCAATGGCAGGGAGAGCCTGTAGACAGGGACGGATTCCCAGATCTTTTGGCAAATTCTTTGCTTCCTTTTGCACGGATATTAGGTAAGAATTATTAACGAAGGGACATTAACATTATTTTTCTTCCTAGAGCAAAGCAAACCATCATAGGAAAGGAGGATCTTAGGAAGACGCTACCAGGAATTAGTCTTTGTGGGCTATTTTTGAGGCCTTTTAAAGCTTTTCTTTCCTTGGGGAAGAAAATGATTCATCCCCATGTCTGCCTTCTCTGCTGTATGATCTAGAAAGTTCCTGAACGTTTAAGATGCTGTGACTGAAGTGCTCCCGTTCTAAGATTTCTCAGGTGCTGCAAATAAGGTCAACGGCTCGTGTCCACTCAAGAGGCTCTCCCTGACACAGCGCTTCCAAATTAGGGATCATTATTTAGGAATGGCATGTGGAGAGCGAGAGGGAAGGAACGGAAGCTGAGAAAACACTTCCAAACAGAAGGCTGACTCACGACGCCCTGTCACCTGTCCCCACGACCCCTTCACGGGGGGCTCCATTCATCAGCTTCCCTTTCTCCCTCAGTTCCCGGGACCCTGCTCTGTTCTCCTGCCTCTTATACCAGAGTAAGAATATTAAATGTACTATTTATTAAATATGGCTACTCTTACCCGTTCCAGAGGGTTAATCGAGCTTGGCATCTTGCCTGGTTAGCGCAGCATGTGCATTCCAGGCTGTATTAGCTCACTTGTTCTCCCTCCTTCCTTCTCCCCCCCGCCCTTGTTTTCTCTCTTTCCTTCCACCCTGCATGGCTTGCGCTGCTCACCAGACCTTCCCGAAGACCTCGCTGGTGGTAGGGATCGTGTCGCTGTGGCGCATTCACAGAGTAATAATCGCACGTAAGTCCTGACACACGGGAGCCAACCTTGCCCCGTCCCTCGCGCTTTATCTCAAATTTGTGCTTTCGGAGTTCATTGGACGCACAAGGGGGGACGTCAGAGAGAATTGCCAGCTTCGTTTCACTCCCATGTCACACTTTTCACTCTGCCCCTTGGAATGCCTAACAGTCTGTCCACTGGACACATGTGCACAAAAGCCTTGAAAAATGAATGAATGAATGAAAGAATGAGTGAGTGATCAGAGCAGTGGACAGTTGTGAGCATTGATGATGTGCCGGGCATTTCAAATATACCTCCAAAGCAAGCCCCTTCGGTGCCGGGGTCCTGGCAGCCACAGGACCGCCTAGAGAGCCACCCCAGAGGGTCCAGAGGCTGGGCTCTGGGTCCTTAAGACCACGATTGGACCCAGTTTTAATTTCCTGCTGAGGCGACCTACTGAGACCAGCATACTGGCCAAAGGCTGCTTGAGATGTCGAAGACACTCCAAATAAACAACCCCCACCCCCAGCACCTTGGCCCTGTGCCACTGAGTAAGTCCACGCCTTATGTAAACCTGATAAATTGACCTGAGCCCCACCTCCACCCCTCCGGTCCTTAAACGACCAGAACCATTTTAATAAATTGTGATGTTTTCTCAGAACATCAGCCTTCAGAGAAGGCTTGGGAACGGGGAGGAAAGAGCCCTTTACATCCTCTGGAGCGCCCAGCTAATCAGCCAGCGGGGTTGAAATCAGAGATGATTTGGGGGCGGCAAGATTAGGCTCATTTGAACTTCGATAAAACTCTATTCATCAGTCTCTGTCCCACACTATAGAGGCAGTTTAAAAGGCCATCTCAGTGCCCCGCAAAGTTACATTTTAACCAGTCAGCAAAGATAAGAGACTTGATAAGAGCCCATCTAAACAGAGACCCACAGGAAGCAGTATCAGCACAGGCTCAGTGGGGCCTCTCTGGGAAGCTCATTTCCTGAAGAGATCCTCTCTTTAATTTAAATCAACATATTTATTTTTGTTAATTACGACAGGACAGCTCGGATGCATTCTGAAACACCAAGGTTAGAAGAGAATTTGAAGAGCCAGCCTGGAACCTCTGTGTATAAAAGAGAAGCCCAGGGACGTGGTTCACACGGATATTAAAGATTTTTCTGGCACACCACCTACGGAAGAAGAAAGGACTGGGGGTGGTTGGGTTTGACATTTACACAGACTCTTCTCCCCCAGGGCTGTAGCATCCTACAGCTCTTGGGAAGAGTCCAGAGTGAGAGGCTGGAATGGGATCCATTTCTGTTCTATTTCATAAACAGCCATGGGGAGGAGTCCAGTGATCGTGAACACGGAAATGGCACAACGTAGGAAGCGGAGAGGTTGTTGGCAGATGGTTTTGGCCGAGTAAACTCAATAGTGTGGCTCACCTACCGCTTAGCCCCTGCCTTCAGAAGAGGTAGAAAGTGTCAGGGTTTCTGATCCCAGCAGGGCTCGTAGGGCACCACCATCCTACTGTGTGGGGACAGGAGACCAGCCGGGCTCACTGGTCTGTGGGTTCTGCCCTGAGACACGACAGAAGTGCTGTCAAGAGTATGGAAAATGAGAACCACGATGAGATACCACCTCACACCTGTCCAGATGGCTGAAACGAACAACTCAGGCAACGACAGATGTTGGCGAGGATGCGGAGAGGGGAACCCCTTTGCACTGTTGGTGGGACTGCAAACTGGTGCCACCACTCTGGAAAGCAGAATGGAAATTCCTCGAAAAATTAAAAATAGAACTACTCTATGACCCAGCAATTGCACGACTAGGTATTTATGCAGAGGCTACAAAAATGCTGATTCATAGGGACACATGCACCCCAAGGTCTAGAGCAGCGCTATCAACGATAGCCAAATTATGGAAAGAGCCCAAACATCCAACAGCTGATGAGTGGGTAAAGAAGAGGTGGTGTACATATACGACAGAGTATTACTAGGCGATCAAAACGAATGAAATCTTGCCATTTGCAACCACATGGATGGAGCTAGAGTGTATTATGCTAAGTCAAGTCAGATAAATGTCAGATGATTTCACTCACATGTGGAATTTAAGAAACACAACAGATAAAGGGAGGGGAAGGGAAGGAAAAATAAGATAAAAACAGAGACGGAGGCAAACTATAGGAGACCCTTAACTATAGAGAACAAACTGAGGGGTGCTGGAAGTGAAGTGGGTGGGGGATGGGCTACATGGATGATGGGCATTAAGGAGGGCACCTGTTAGGGTGAGCACCGGGGGTTATGTGTAAGTGGTGAATACTGGGTTCTACTCCTGAAGCTGCATATTAACTAACTAGACTTTAAATGAATAAATTTTAAAAAAAAGAATAAAAGTATGGACTTGGGACAAGCTGATGGGGGGCCCAATCCTGATTTTGCTACTTATTAGCTCAAGACCTCAGCAAGTGACTTACACATCGCCGTGCCTCAGTTTCCCCATATGCAAACTGGGTTCATCAGGTGGTTAAATAAGTTAATCCATGTAGAACTCAGGATGGTGCCCAGTGAAAGCCCTTCATCATTTCCCCGTAACCGTCAAATCCACCCTCCCTTCTCCCTCCCTATTGCCGTAAACTTGAATTAGGCTGTGACTGCTCCACTTTCCCAAAAAGTCTGATCATGAATAAATTCCTGAGAGGCGCCCTTTGCTTTCTTGACCAGAAGCTGTCTTCTTGTTGGGGCGTGCAGGGTCCCCCCTTCCCCTCCCCGGCTCCACACCACTGTCCCCCTTCCTTCCTGCAGCCTAGCCCTCAGCCCCTGAGAGCCTGTGGAATGGTCACCTCTCACTGTGTGCTCACAGCCAGGAGGCGGTCAGGCCTCCCACTCACGTCTCTAGCTCAGAACTCTCGAGGCAAAGGGACAGGCTGGTGTGCCCAACCCGACTGCCCCCTCCTGCCCCCTCCCCAGTGTCCTCACAGCACCTGGCGCCCGGCTGATGGTCTGAGCCCACCTTGCTGGACTCGTGCATTCTTCATGGCAGCCTGCGGGAGTCAGTCCTCTGTGCACCCAGCTCTCCTACTCTGACCACTCACCCCTGCAACACTCTAGCTGTGCGATCTGTTTCCCTCACTGGCTGGTGAGCTGGGGAGATAAGAAATTTCATCTTATTTATACTTCTATCTCACACGATTCCTAATCCTGGTGCACACCTGATCCTGGTGCCCAAGAAATGGCGAAGCGAAATATCTAAACATTGGTATTTTGATGCTTTGATATTTTAAGAGCCCGGTAACTTTTGGCTTTTTGATGACTTCCTGCAAAATGATCATCTAGGTGGATTACATTCAACTGTAACCTTTTGTGGACCATTCGAGAAGAGGTAAAAAGTAACCCAAATAACTGAAATGGCTGGCAACCGGATCTGCTGTGTGGCTCTGTTGCTGACCTGTTTTGTTGCCTGGGTGTTTACAGAGCAGTGTGCTTTGCAGGGGAATCAGCTCCTGGAAGTCAGAGGCCAGTGGTGAATCAGCACCCTTGGGCTGCACCCTGAACCTCACCTTGATGAATCCTGACCTGGAGCATAGAGGGAGCAGACCTGAGTGGGGAAGGCCAGAGGCCAGGCAGGACCAGGGGCCTGTGCGTCTGAAGCTCCAGAGAATGGAGTGTCTACAACAGCCTGCTTAGACTAACGGACTGTAGCTCTTCTTTCAGTTCCTCACCCAGCACGATTTTCATTCTCTCACATCCCTGCTCATCTATTACGACCACAGTACAGTAGGTCAACATGGGTTTCAGGACAGGGTACCCAGAATGGAACACAGGTGGCCCGGAATGTTCTGGCTACATCAGGGTAGGACGATCACCTTCTTTCTCCTCACCTGGACCTGATAACCTGCACATGGACCCGCCCACCTCGTCTCCACCCCCTTTTAGCGGCTCCCAAGCAGTGGCGGCCTGACAAATGTGTGGCCCATGAAAAGTTCCGGGGCTCCTTCAAATAAACTAATACCAAACTAAGTGATTCCCCCCGCCTGCTCCAAAAATGAAACCTTTGAACTAATGTTTTAAGTTGCACCGACTGACCTAAGCGTGGTCTGGTGCAGATAGAGTTGTGGTCAGAGAACGGTCCCACGGCCCATATCTTTCTGAGAGCCTCTCTCGCCTCCTGCCTTCCATCTTCAAACCCCACTGGGGCCTGACCTCGAGGCTCCACACGTATGCCAGTTCCCGGAAAAGTCAACTCTGTGCGATCTTAATCTGGGTTAGGTGACCAGAAAGTTCTTTTGTCCCAAAGGTTTGGGAAAATCACAGATTCAGCACCCAGTCCGCAGATCTTCCTTTACTGCAGGACTTTGCAATAATGTGCAGTAGAAAGGATGCTCTGAAGGTTGCTCTGAGTTTTCCAAGAGACGGATGATAGGATGATACGATCTTTCAGATGAGAACATTTTACGACGTTATTGCACCGTCTGATATATTTTCGGACCTACCAGCTGGCTTATGTAGCCAGAAAGAGTGGATATACTTTCCGAGGCAGCTAAGTCCCAGCAAATGGGAGCCACCTGGCCTCATGGGCCAGGAGCTTAGGAAACAAGAATCTTTCCGACTGGGGGAGCTGGTGGCTGTCCTCAGGCCGGAGAATAGAATCCATTTTCGCCGTGTCTGGAGAGGGGGCTGTGGCTCTCTTCTGCTCTCTCAGTCCCATCCTGACCCCCTCCCTTCCTTCCTCTCTTTTCTTTTCTCTTTTCTTTCCTTTCCTTTCCTTTCTCCAGGTGATACAGTTTGTCTTCTCAGCAGTTCTGCCAGGAAAATAAACTTGCCTCACAGTGGCCAGCTCTCCCATCAATATTTGGCACAAATATTTAGAAATCTCCCCAAGAGAGTCCATGCCTTTGTGAATCAATGCAGGACATTTATAAGTCAAGAAATCCCACTTTGAAAATGCCACGAGTTTAGTTTCTGGTCAGCCACTAAGTGTTTCTGGGTGGTTTCACGTCCCACTTTTACAAAAACAGTGTTTAATACTTTGATAAAAAGTCACTAACCCAAGAGCAAATTTCTCTCTTCACAACTGAGGAAACTCTTATTTTCCTTTCCCTCCAGGGACAGGCGCTCCATCACTACAACTATTCAATCCAGCGGGAAGAGATTTCTCCTCTGAATTAGAGAGCAAATCTATCCCAGACTGTTAACAGCCGCCGCCCGGAAGGGCTTCACTATGAAGCAAAACTAAACAAAGTACAACAGACAGAATGGTGGATTTCGATTAGCGGGTTGAAATTGTGACTAATGTTATATAGGGAATGATCCTGCAAAACTTTTAGGCCCTGGAAACTCAACTCGGGGACGTTGGTAACTCCGATAGTAGGGCCCAGGCAAAGCTGCATTCCTCCTTGCTGTGGCTACTGGCATATTTAGGTTTGTGTGTTTTTTCCACTTTGGTCGGAGAAGCTGGTTTTTAGGGTCAAATACACCTCATCTTTGTCGACTCTGGTGGTCAGGCAGATTGAAATGTAGGGTTGCAAAGGAGAGAGGGGGGAAAACAAGCCTCATGAATGAGAGAAGATCTGGAAAAGCTCAAATCGATGAAGACTGATGGACAACTAGA
The DNA here is from genome assembly GCF_008692635.1 of Crocuta crocuta. Taxonomy (NCBI): domain Eukaryota; kingdom Metazoa; phylum Chordata; class Mammalia; order Carnivora; family Hyaenidae; genus Crocuta; species Crocuta crocuta. The sequence goes on along the minus strand of NW_027530353.1, from coordinate 1,060,601 downwards.
GGAAGCTGGTTGTTTTAGTCATTGATCCAACACGGTTTGGCCAAAATACAGAGAAAGAAATGGAGCATTTAGTGGGTACCGCATGCATGCGGGAGCTACAGGAGATGCTTCACAGAGGCTAACTGGGGTCCTCCTCACCACCCGGGAGGAAGGATGGCTGAATCTCATTGAAAACTAAGGAGGCGAGGCACAAGAAGACCAAGCAACTTGCCTGAGGTCACATGGCGAATGAATGCCACCGCCGAGATCGGAATCTACAGTCCGCTAACTTGTAAACACGGTTCTGTGTTGGGCAATTCTTGCTGAGGCACATATGTCACTTTCGTGGAGCTGGGGGTCGACACGAGATAATCAGAGAAGAAATGCAAGGTCGCTCGGCACCCTGTGGGCCTCCTGAGTCAGGCAGGAGAAGCCGGCCGCCGGTGCGCTGAGGTCTGGATGCCCTGCCCGGGGTGGGGGTGTGGCCAGGACACCCACTCTTATGGGGCTCACCTTCCCGATGGGGCAGGTGCGCACACACTCAAGTGAACAAGTACATAAGCCACAGCTTCCCGGGTAGCAAGATGTGCTAAAAAGCAAATAAAGCAAGGTAACAGAGACTGCCTGGGTACCGAGGGCCATACTCCTAGTTTGTTGTCTCACCAGGGGGTGAGGTGGGCATGTGAGCAGGCAGGAACCAGACAAGGCCTGGTGGAAGACAGGCTCTCCGACTCTGTGGCCCCGGCACGCCCCTCCCCACCCTGCCCCACTGTGGAGAGAGATGACTGGCAATGACATACACGCTCAGAAAGGGGCTTGCCTACAAATTCCCCACATTCAAATGAGGAAAAGATTGCCAGGAGAAGACAGAATTTGGCCAGTTGGGCAGCCAGTCACTGGTGCGGTGCTGGAGTCAAGAGCGGGAGGTCTGAGGGGCGCCTGGGCGGCTCCATCGGTTCAGTGACCGACTTCGGCTCAGGTCGCCATCTCGTGGTTCGGGAGTTCGAGCCCTGCGTCAGGCTGGCTACTGTCAGCCTGTCAGCACGGAGCGCACTTTAGGTCCTCGGTCCCCTTCTCTCTGCCCCTCCCCACCTTGCACTGTCTCAAAAATAAATAAACATGAAAAAAAAAGGAGGAGAGGTTTGAAATTAAAGTAAAAGTCTNTCAGGTCCTCGGTCCCCTTCTCTCTGCCCCTCCCCACCTTGCACTGTCTCAAAAATAAATAAACATCAAAAAAAAAAAGGAGGAGAGGTTTGAAATTAAAGTAAAAGTCCTTTGGAGGCCATTATGGGTTAGTTAAATGCCCAACACATGGCTCTGCTTCTGCCCTCAGCATACAGGTGGGGCCACCTGGCCACCTCAGTGTTATCAGCCTTCCCTCACTCAGGCCTGTGAATGGGGGGCACGTGAGGAGCCCCAGCAATACAGGAGAAGCACCTGTTCTCCTGCCAGGTCTCGCCCCCAGGACCCGCCCTGTCTTCACAGCCATGCTGCCCTCTGAGTCCCAGCCTCAGCCTCAGCTCCCCCGTTTGCCTTGTTATCAAGTCCCGACTGGGTGGAAGCCACATCTCGTCCCTGCTACAAATGACCATAATATTCAACAAAAAAAACGCCAGAGAAATAACGTTAGCCACCAAATCGTACTAAGCACCTGATAGAGAGAAAACTGGTTCCATGTAGCTGCATAATTAGATTTCCAACGTGCAGTGGGACAGGCACTGATTTGATGCAAAAGGCAATCAGTTCAACTGAATTCAAAATAAAGGAGAGTGTCTGTTGGGCGTCTGGGTACACACACACACACACACACACACCCTCTTGGCACACTTAGTTATCTCAGAATGGAGAACCTAATTGTTGATTCTCCAGCTGTCTTCATTTCCCCTTGCTGCTTTTCTTTGGGGCTTTCCCCAGCGCCCGCGTCGTCCCCAGAAAAGAGGGCTGGGCGCAGCGAGCTAAGGCAGCCGCGCCTCCTGTTTGGTGGGCATCTCCGCCCTGGGCACACCCCTCTGGGTGGGCTTCCGTCTCCACTTACCTTTGCGATCTGCACACACCAGTTGAGCAGGTACTGAGAGCCAATGTTGTCCTTGTGCTCGCGGACATAGTCCAGGAGGCAGCCGAAAGGCATGAGCTGTGTGATGAGCTGGACCGTGGACGTCAGGCAGATGCCCAGGAGACGGCACACATGGGGGTTGTCCACACTGGCCATCACGTAGGCTTCCTGCGTGGAGGAGAGGAGGGAAAGCATGAGACGGGTCCCCCTATTATAGGGGCTGAAGGGAGAGGCAGACAGATCTCTTTCCAGGCAAAAAAAAAAAGCAAAGCACAAACACGATTTTGAGGTCCAAACTGTGTCCCTGTGGAGGACAGGGTGGCCCATGCAAGATTTAGTGCAACAGATATTTCCATTCATGCGGGGTGTATTACGTACATACTACGCTGAGAAACGACCCTCGCGTGGAGGACAGGACCCTGTGGGTGGGAAGCAAGGCTTTCTGTCTACAGGCAGCACGCGGCGGCAGCAGCACACTGAGTGCAGATGGGCCCCGCTGAGGTCTGTGTTTGGAAGACCTCTGGGCGCAGGCTAACGCGGCTGCAGTCTGAAAGGTCGTCGGGTGTTCGGGGCCCTACGCCTCGGTGATGACTTTCTCACTGAATGGAGATACACACGCAGAGGTTTTTATGTACTTTTTCTGAGAGAGAGAGCTCGCTCGCATGTGCAAGCAAGTGGGAGAGGGGCAAGAGAAAGACTGAATCCCAAGCAGCCTCCATGATGCCTGTGCAGAGCCCGATGTGGGCTCGACCCCACGAACCGTGAGATCATAACCTGAGCTGAAAGTGAGTCGGACGCCTAACCGACGGAGCGCCCCCGCCCAGGCTTCATTTCTGAAAACAAGTGGTCGACGCTACCCCGTGCCTCAGTCTCAAGATGGAAAACTGCGCTGGTCTGCCAAACGCCCCCTCCTCATTTAACTGGGTGTCATTTTGGACACGGATCTGTGACCACGGACTTTATTTTAACCCTTCTCCTCTTCTTGGGTGCAGGAAGCAGATTTCATTTCCAGCTGAGCACACAACGGGGCCCTCTCTTCTGTCTGAGAATTAGGGAACCCTCACTTTGCACCCATAAATTCTGTCCTCCTTTCAAAGACCTCTAATCCAGACGTGGAAGGAACCATGTGGCCTGCAAGAGAGAGCTCAGAGGCTCTTTTTCATATTCCCACCACTCCTGTGAGTGGCATGTGGACTTGGCCACCAGGAGAAACGGGGTGCTTGGGGTGGGAGCATCACAGGAGCCAGAGGTGACAGAGGAGACAGAGGACACAGGTCGCGGGGCTGGGGGTGGAGGGCAATGCACACATTCCCCAACACGGACCTGATGCCATCGTGTTCCTTGCCTTAGCCTTTCCCTGCCCCAGGCCTTGAACGTCAGCCCCTCCTCCGGACCCCCTCCTCTCCTTCCCGCTCTGGGCTCTCTCCACCTCCCTCAGGCCCTCGCCCGCAACATGCCCTTTGCCTGGAATGCCCTTCCACCTCCTCCTTCCTTCTCCGACTCCTCCTCCAGGGGACCTTCCCGACTCCCCAGTCTCAAACTCTCATCTCGCAGTCTTTCCTTGGGGGACCAGGCTCTTCACTGCCTGGGAACTTGCTGGAGATGCAAATTCTTGGGCCCCACCCAGGCCTACCTACCCTGACCGTGTGAGATGCCGAGGAACAAACCCCCCAGGGCATTGTGGGTGCCCTGGAGCACTCCTCACACTCTGCTCTTCAATACTTGCGTGATTCTGAGATGACGCCCCCCGGCCCCCCCACCCCCGGCTCTGAGGAAAGGACTGCCTACTCTGTTCCTGTCATTTGCCAGTGCTCATTAGCGCACTTACATTGTTGGCAAACGCGGCTCATTTGTCGCCTCAACATCCCCCATCCCCCGTGTGTACCTCACGTGCCTCAACAAGTGGGGTAGATGCCTCCTCTACAAGTGGGGTAGATGCCTCCTCGGAGGGTTGACACCTAGTCCTTTTTTGTGCTTCCAGGGGTGCCAAGCACCCCCCGAGGCATGAAACCGCCCCAGGCCATCAGGACTGAGCTGAGCTGACATCATACAAAGCCAGAAACTCAAAGCGCAATCAGAGACCTCGCCGCTCCCAATGGCAACAGCCACAAAAATTCCCTTGGCTTTTAATGTCTGTGTGGATGATTTCCGGAGTGCCGAGGCGCTCTCCTTACAGGGAGCGCTGGTGTTTCTTCCCCTCTGTGTTATAACCATCGCACCACAACATCCAAGAGGAGGGTGGGCGTTTGCCACTGTGCACATTCGAACATCTCTTCATCTTGGAGAAGGGCTGCTGATAAGGAGTTAGAAGTGGAAGGTCCCGCAAGTGCATTTCTACTGAGGCCATTCCTCGTCTGAAAGGGAAACTGAGGCCCGGGGAAGCGAGTGGAGACACTGGGTGCCAGAGCTGGGCCCACTGAAGGGTGGCCCCCTCTGCACCCCACATGCTGCCCCCTGTGGCTCCTGGGATGCCTCGTTGAGTGCTCCGCCTCACGGATTTACCAGAAAGCTTGAGACCTCGTGACATGCCCAGCACGTATATAAACGTTTGCGTTCTTTTTCCACGGCCTTCCCTACATTTAAACTGGAAAGTCTATGGAAAAATTAAGAGGTCCCGCGATTGCCAGAGAAGCACAGATCACGTCTCTCCCCCGAGTCTGGGAAACTGTACAACCATAACACGGAGAAATCCTCCGGCCGCTCCCCTTTTCTCAAGATCTGGTTGAGATTTGGAAACATATTGTATTCATTTTCGAGGGGAGGAAAATCTGCAAACCAGAGCGGCTGGAGCTGCCCATCTGTTGTGGGGCCTCGAGGAGCTGACCTGGACCGGGGAGGGGAGGTACGATCGGGGAACGGAGCACGGGGCGTGGGTGTTGGGCCACACAGAGCCTGGAGCCCTGCCAGGTCCCCCGGCCTATTAAAATCTGACAGCGCAACAGAATTGGGTCATCGCTTCCGCCCCACCCCCAAGTACAATGGAGACGCTGTTCGGTCGTGTGTCCTGTTTGGTGTGCGCAGAAGTTGAAGCGAGCTTTGTTCTGAGCTGTTTATCTTGGAATCTCAAAGGTGCACTGTGACCCGCAGAAAGAATGCGTGGTATTCGGCAACAGTATGTGGACTGGATGCTCCAGCCGGGCGCAACGACTGGCAGGCGGAGACCAAGTTCAGAGCCCCCGAGGCTGAGTCACATGGCAGGGTGCCTCTGAGGCTCTGGGACCAAGGATGTCTCTTATTTTGTCCCGGTGGCTGAAAGGATGTTTGATGCCTTCCTTCTAGCTTGTCTCCTTCAGCTGTGGACTATTTTAGGTGAAGAATGGGGGAAAAGAGGGCCCCCGGGTGGCTCAGTCGGTTAAGCATCTGTCTCTTGATTCTGGCTCAGGTCACGATCTCATGGTTCGTGAGATTGAGCCCCGCATTGGGCTCTGTGCTGACAGCGAGGAGCCTGCTTTCAGCAGGGACTCTCTCCCCGCTCCGCCCCTCTGCCTCTCTACCACTGGCATGCACTCATGCGCGTGTGCTCTCTGTCAAAATAAATGAACATTAAAAAAAAAAAAGAATTGGGGAAAAGATTCCACTAGATTTTAAACTCCTTCAGCAAGGCAGATGCGTAACCTTAAGAATGAAGGTGGCCCTATGGTTTTGAAACTGTACCGGTTAACTAAGCCACAGGCAGCAGCTTAAACCAGAGGCTGCCGTGTGTGCGTCCTGGGTCTCAGTGCCTGATCCCAGTGAGGGACGAAGACTATCAAGTATTGAGTGAGTGGGACCATTTACAAGTGAGTGTGAGCACTTCAAAGGACACATTCAGCCTCATCGGGCTGTCCAGTCACAGATCTGACTTGCCCTTAGCTCACTGTTGAAAGTGGCCTTGGAATCACTTCCTTTACCGGCTTCTCCTTTCCTTCAGTGGCTCCCCATCACCCTGCCCTGATGGGACTGCATGTGAGTTCTGGGCACACTGGGCTTTGGGAAAAGCAAAGGACAAGTTCTCAAGTGTGTCGCCCATGAACTGTGACAGGTGTGATGTCTGATATCAGAGAAGATGAGTCCAGTTGAAACAAGAATCAAAGCTGGGAATAAAACAGTAGGGGCAGGGAGCGGAGAAAAGGAGTTTGCACTGTGGCATGGTATCTAAAAAAGTTAAGAGAGTAGATCCCAAGAGATCTTCAGCAGAGAGAAACTTTTCTTTTTCTTTTGCTTTTTTAATCGTGTCTATATGAGGTGAGGATGCTAGGGACGCTTACTGCGGTAATCACGTCACAGTATGTGTGAGTCAGGCCAACATGTTGTATCCCTTAAGCTTATGCCAGTTATATCTCAGTAACCCTGGGGAAAAAAACTCAACAAAACAAACAAAACTTCCCCCAAAATGGAGGGAGAAGCGAGCAGGAGACAGAGCAAAAGGTAAACAGGGACTCATGCTCTGTAAACTTTCCAGTGTTTTCTTAATCATCCACCCCTCCTTTACTCCACCAAAGCAGATTTCCTCCAGGCTCAGGGGTCTGGGAGGTCCTTTTCAGTGAAAACGACTTCTCGCCCAAGGCACACCTATCGTCTTCAAAATCATCCTCATTCTGGGCATAAACATTGCTGAAATTCACATTTCAACATTGTTTTGTGAGATTTATTAGAATGTCCTCAATGAGCACAACGGGAACGAAGGAAGCAAGCTCTGCAACAAAGCTTTTCTTTTTAACAGTGTACGTGAGGGAGCTGGGGGTTCAAGGTCAAGAGACTTCACAAACATATTTCTGGCAGTTATGTTCATACGATTTGACGGTATGTTAATTGGACTTCACGTTAATTTGTAAGCCATTGAAATGAAAGATAATTTTGCTTGATATGCGAATCTTCAACATGTGCCATTTGCTACTGCACTTTATTTATTAATACCTCATCTTTTAACTTAGGGTGTGCCAGAATGGGAATATCCTCGCTATAATAAAGGAGGGAAGTCTGCTGGGGAAAACTGAAGTGTATAGAGTGTTATGCCACGGGGAAGCTCATTGTGTCTAAAGACATTTTTTAAAAGGCGCATGTTTGCTTTGTTTGGTCTTATCTCCCATGAGTTAGATGCAAGACTGGGGAGTATACATTTGCCTCCTGTCTCCACTGCAGGATAACTACATTCTCTAGATCTTTCGGCGGTAGGTTTTCTTTTTCTTTGACTTGTTTCCCCAACCCCTTGCTAAGCCTCTCCAGCTTCTCTTTCTCTGGCTCTGCCGTGGGACAAGAGCAAAGGTCTGCATCAACCCGCAGCAAGCAGAGGCCAACGGTGTTAACAAGGACACTCCAACAGGTTTGTCCCCTGGATCTTCCTGAGCGGGCTCGGCCGCATTCCATGGTGGCCCCTCTTTGAGCCCTCCTCTGTTTAAGGGGACGCAGCACCCTCACTGACTAGCGAGGGTCCAGAGAAGATGACGAAAGTTCAGTGGGACTGAAAGTAAAGACATGCAAATAATCTCGTGGCCGTTCCAAAGTCTTGCCCCGTAAACTAACGGGGGACACTGGAAATAACATTTCAATTATTTTTGGGGGAAAGTACAGAAAAGGGGCAACACTCTCTAGAGCTTCTAGAGTGTCCATACTATAGTCCCAGGCACCTTTAAAACAGCCATTTCAAAGATAACTTGGTGGAGCAAAATGGACACTTCCGAGGCAGAAACAGAGGCTGGAACCCTGTGTCAATCACATAAACGTGAGAAAGCTTCTGTATGGCTGCAAAGCATACTGAGCGTTAACGCCTGCACCACAGACTCATGAAGAGGGTTCCTCGCGTGCAAAGCATCTATTCCTGAGCCTGGCCCTTGGTGGACATCCAGCAACTGTTGAGTTTGTATCCTTCTGGGAGATGCAGCGGAATGGAGCACACAGGTCTTCTCTATCGGGGAAGCCCTGAGAGGGAATTATACCAACTACAGATGGAAGGGGGAAGGACAGAACACGTGAATGCTCAGAATGTGGTGATGGAGAAAATCTAAAATAGGCATTGTGTGGCTTCTAAAATGTGGCTTCTGGTGGCCAGGCCTGTGGACAACTGGAAAACAAAGGAGAAACTCACATCAAGGATTTCCTTGTTGGCTTTTGGAGACGTGGCTTCTCTCAACTCCTTGATGGCGACGGGGATTTTAACCTTCTCACCTTCTGGGATCCAGAGTCCCTGTGACGAGGAGGGAGACAAGACATTAACTGGCGATCGTCAGACTACGCAATATGCTAACTCATGAGATGCATGGACTTTACTGGTGACACGATCCAAAAGGGCGGGGGACCTTGAGCACAGCTCTGCGCCCCAAGGCCCCCAAGGGCTGGGAGCCATACATCTCGGCAGCACTTTTGCTAGCGTGTTCCATGAATCAGAGTAGTTAGATAAAAACCCCTAAACTTGTGGTAGTTATAAAACCAGCGTGGATCCTTTTGTCCAGAATTCTGAGATACTGGCTCTAGGTCTAATGGAAAGCAGACTTGATGTCACAGGGTTCAGGAAAAACAAATTAAGAGCTGTTTTGATCTGGGCATTATTTGGATGCAGAAGCCCCCCTTCCGACTCCGTCTCTGCCACTCACCCCTTTACAAAGTCAAGGCCGTCCTCCATGATTACTTTGTTGTCTGTGTACAGGCCTCACAGGACCTCTTATTTGCCACCATGACTATAAAAGATTTCCTCTTGGGGCGCCTGGGTGGCTCAGTCGGTTGGGTGTCCGACTTCGGCTCAGGTCATGATCTCACGGTTCGTGGGTTTGAGCCCTGCATCGGGCTCTGTGCTGACAGCTCAGAGCCTGGAGCCTGCTTCAGATTCTGTGTCTCCCTCTCTCTCTGACCCTCCCCTGCTCATGCTGTCTCTCTCTCTCTCAGAAATAAATAAAACATTAACAAAAATAATAAAAAAAAGATTTCCTCTCGACAACCTGGGGAGAACATTGGACTTTCCCAAACCCTGAGCTACACAGCAAGTGGAGAAACTTGATAGACAGTGGACAACCCAGGACTTTAAATATGCCCGCCAAGCTGCATCCCCGGACGTCTCGGTGCCTGGTGGCCTCACCTTGTACACTGTGCCAAATGCTCCAGAACCCAGCACCTTGATCTTTTTGAATTCTGTTTCCTTTAAGATCCTCAAGAGAGCTTGGTTGGGAGCTTCTCCGCTGGGTGTAAGAGGCTCAACGAGCTGTGAGAGACAAGGAAGTACTGTCACCACCTCCAGCTCAGGCCCCCATGGGAGGCGGTGCAAGCTGGGCCCAGACACAGCCACGTGTGGATGGGCTTCAGCACCAAGAACCCGCCGTGCTCACCCAAAAGGAGCAATGCACACCTTCTCTAAAGGACTTCAGAAAAGATATGTTGGGACAGGGGCTCCCTGATATGGGTGTCCTCGAACAGAATATCTCCATTTCAACATATGCAGTTTCTATTTCTGTTTCCAGCCAATTAGCCAGAGTGAGAGAATTCTGGCGAGGAAAGTTCTGATATGGTTGGTCATTTTGCTAGCCTATCAGGTCTCCTGACACACACAAGTGCCACTATGCTGTGAGCTGCTATGGGTCCTTCCTCCCAGGGGCTTTGGCTTCTGACATGCTGCTGGACACAAAGATGGCGGCCAAAGACCCAACTGAGTGAGTCACAGAGCTCAAAAAGTAACGGCACTACTGTAGACAATGGGATTTTCCAAAGTAGCATCTTTACACGTGCCTTCACAGCAATCGAGGACACCTCTCCACAGGCCCTTCTCCTGTGCGTGTACATGAGTGCTGTACGTTACACGGGACTCATGCGGCTCTTGTGTCCATGTCGTGAGACTTACAATAGAAACATCTGCATTTCACTCCAGAGAGGTACCAAAATGCAACTGATTAGTTATAACTGGACATTCAGAGATTCTTTCTGGTTTTTCCTTCACATGAAAGAAAGCATAATAATACGATTCCGTATTTAAAATACTTGGCAACACTTGGCAGGGAGGCCTTGTGCCTGGCTGGGGTGCTGGGGACGGGGGCACCGGTGCGCGCCTGCGGGGCCTGGGCACCCACTCACCTCTCTCTCTTGCAGCAGCCTGCGAAGCGTGCGCTTGCGGACGATGTGGCGCCGGCGCAGAAAGAGGCCCACACCCAGGGCCACCACCACCACCAAGAGGAGGCCGCCGACAATCCCCGTGGCGATGGAGGGGATCTTGGGCCTGGAACCAGAGGGAGACATGGGAAAGTGAGGTTTGGTGACAGATGCCATTACAGCAACCTTTTATGTATTTCCTGCATGTTTTCATTCATTGACATCATTTAACACTGTCTCAGAAAATAGATACCATGTGGATTCTAAAGACAGGAAAGAAACCAAAGAGTTTCTAGGGAAGTGTTTCCACTTTCTTGAGCATAAGAGGCCCTGCCCCCCAGGTTTTTTTTGGATGTTTTAAATTGAGGTATTATCTGGACATCTCCATAGGACTCTCTCTCCTTTTCTTTTCTTTTCTTTTCTTTCTTTCTTTCTTTCTTTCTTTCTTTCTTTCTTTCTTTCTTTCTTTCTTTCTTTCTTTCTTTCTTTCTTCTGTCTTTCTTTCTGTCTGTCTTCTTTCTGTCTTTCTCTTTCTTTACTTTCCTTCCTCCCTCCCTCCCTTTCTTCTGTCCTTTCCTTCCCTTTCTTCCTTCCTTCTCTCCTCCCATCCTCCCTCCCTTTCTATCCATCTATCTATCTATCTATCTATCTATCTATCTATCTATCTATCTATCATCTACTATCTATGTTGAGAGAGAGCATGTGTGCGTGCGCACACATACACACACACACACACACACACACGGGGCAAGGGCAGAAGGAGAGGGAAAGAGAGAATCCCAAGCAGGCTCCACACCCAGCCGAGCTCGATCCATGAGATCATGCATGACCTGCACCAAAATCAAGAGTTGGATGCTTAACCAACTGAGCCACCCAGATGCCCCAACAATTATATTTTAATCGTTTGATTAAGAAACCACATAATTCCAAAAGGAACTCTGACTTCAATAATGCTTTTTATATGAATTTGCATGTATCCTCAGAGTATCCGCATACGTATGAAGCCTAGAACATGACATCACGTGCATAAGACATGCATTGACTACTGGTTTGCCTGGGTGAGGACCCTTTTCATAATGTTGAGGTTCTTCAAAGAGTTCTTGGTTTTCAAGATGGAATGCCAGCCTTGTGGAATGCTTTATGAATAAGCGTGGGGAAGGTTATCATGTGATAGGATTTCAACATAAAAAGCATCATTGTCATAAATGAGTGAGGTCACCATACAACATCAAACCACTCTACCATGCTCTTCTTCCCACAAAGGTTGTGCTTGATTCAGAGATGGCAAAAACTCAAAATTCAGGTTCTAGAGCTCACTGAGGAAAGAACCATCTGAATTCATGGGACCTTAATTTAGAATCTTCAATTCTATAAATATAATCGATATTTATAGATTCTATAAATTCTGTGATATAATCTTCAAGTTCTAGAAATATAACCTGTATTAATTTAATATTAATTGTGTGATATTAATACTATTAACATTAATTTAATATACAAAGATTAATAATATATATTAAAGTTATATAAAAAACCTTAAAATTATTGTTCTCAAGTATCTATTCCACTTAAGTTTCTGGCAAACTTCATATTTTCAGGAAGAGATGTTAAAGGCTATCAAAGATTAATTAGTATCATTAGCACGTTAAGTATCCTAACATCCTTACAAATCGCTTATAAGCGGGTCAAAGGGACTTCGTGACAATGATATTTATAACACTTTCTTCTCAGTGAGTGCACAAATCACCTCCTGCATTATACCATCTCCCCAATTAATGCAGTTTGGATTCATGAGTTTTTATTATATTGAAAGGAACACAAGAAAGATATAAAGAATAACTGATTACAGAGTATGTGCTCCGGGGGGAGCTATAGTAAGGGTGAGTGAATAAAAAAAGGAAGAAAAAATAAAAAGAGTAAAGATCACAAAGAATGGTCATTGGCTAGTTTCCAGGTGGGGCTTTGATGGACAACCTCATTACGAAGCTACCAACAGTGGCATGGAGAGAGGACAAATTTTGCTGATGTCCCGGTAGGCTCAGCAAAGAGGAAGTGAGAAACTGCCTTATTTGTCTTTAATGTTTCAGTTGAGGGTGGGGCTGATTTGGGGGCAGAAGAGTCAGCTGAGCCGAAGGGCAGGTTGTTGACGGGATTTTGTAAACACTACCAGGAATGGAGGAGACAGCAGTTTAGTTAGTGTTGGGGATGTTGGGAATGATAAACAGGTGCTTTGTGCATCATTCTGTTTCCTCCCTAGATATTGTTCATTGATAAAATCACTCTGTCTTGAGGGGACTAAACAGCAATTCCCAATCCTGCTTTTCCCAGCACAGCACTTGAAGCAATGATAGCAAATGAATCAGAATTGAAATGCTAACGGAAGTCGTAGTTGAGAAAGGGAAGTAAGGGGAGAAAATCCCCCCAAGCTGGAGCTTGGTCATCAAAGATGAAGGTTTGTGACGGGGTCTACCGGGTCATCAAGCAAGAAAAGAAGAGAAGCCAGAAGAAGGCTCTCACAGAATTGGTATAACCCGGAAGTCATAAACCCACTCTACATAAAGGAGGCACCGGGTACTGAGTCTCAGCTCCACATGGAATAGGTCCCAGGGCTCACATCCTGCAGCCCCACCAAAGCACACTGACGAAGTAGGCACAGGAGGGGTGGGTGCACCCAGCACAATGGTCTGCTGGGATGCGATGCCAGCCCAGAGGAGAAATAAGAACCTGCGACAGTAGGGGCACCCATGTGGCTCAGTGGGTTAAGCGTCGACTCTTGATTTCGGCTCAGGTCATCATTTTGCGTTCGTGGGTTCGAGCCCCCCTTTTGGTTCAGAACCTGGAACTGCTTTGGATTCTGTGTCTCCCTTTCTCTTTACCCCTCCCTGGCTTGCACTCTGTCTCTCTCTGTGACCCAAAAAGTAAGATCAAACATGTTTTAAAAATCTGTTGAAAAAAAAAAAAAGAACCTGTGAAGGTAGAGGGGAATCAGAAATGTAGGAAAGCATTATCTGTGCACACAGAATGTATGTTCCTTTCTGAGAAGGGCCACTGGACACAACTAGAACACTTACCCATCTATTGCACAGCCGTCAAGACCTGGTCCGACACAGCTGTGGGAATTGAGAGAGAGATACACATTTTGATCATTCTACTTCATTACCATTTTGTCTTCGAGAGTTTTTATCAAATCATAAGTCAGCGTGCATTTAACTACTCTCAGATCATTAGAACCACCATGAATCTCACTTTGGGGGACAGTGGTTAATCATTTATTTATTTTGTATGTATTCATTCGTTCACTCACTCAGCACATATTTTTGAGTGTTGGACTCTGTGACTCAGATTGTTCTAGCATTGAGCAAAGTAGAAATTCTCTGGCCTTTGTTCCTGAAATGCGTTGGTGCGTACCTTAGGGTATAGGCATAGCTGTCTCATATCTGGCTGCAGAATGTCAGTAGAGGCTGCGAAGGAGAGGCGGCCAACACTAGAGCCATACTGATTAAGGGGTAGGAGGGGAGGAACAGAGGCGTCAGGATGGGTCTCCGGGGCAGGGCAACTGCAGTGATAATTTTAGACCCAGGAATCCAGAGGTGGTACAGGAGCTGGTTTCCTGAAATGTCTTACATGCAACGGAGACAGCATTGGTCTTAAATGACTCCTGAGCAGCTGGGTCCCCATTCTAGTGAGGGAGGCCACCACCCCTTATTTTGATTACAGGATGACGTAAAAAAGCAGAATATATTGGCTTCAAAGTACAGCAACATTTGCCAAGACAAACACCAATAGGAAAACAAAATATTCCAGTGAAATGGAGGAGACAACTCATGCTGTTGAACATGGATGGGCCTGGAGGGTAGTACACTAACTGAAGTAAGTCAGACGGAACCGTAAGATTCCACCTATACACAGAGTCTAAAAAATAAAACAAATGAACAAATAAACAGCAGCAACAGACTCATAAGTACCGAGAACTGGTGGTTGCCATTGGGAGGGGGTGGGGGGATGAGTAAAATGTGTGAAGGGGTTAAGAAGTATAAACTTCTAGTTATAAAATAAATAAGACATGGGGATGAGAAGTACAGCACAGAAAATATAGTCAATAATGTAATAATTTCTTCTGGGGACAGGTGGGGACTAATGTATAAAACTGTCAAATCACTATGTCCTCCATCTGAAATGCACAGAACACTGAGAGTGTGGGCTATAGATGGGGGAGACTACCATTTCTCGGCCTGGGGAAGGAGGAAGGACTACATTTCAAGTATGTGAACAGGCCAGAGGCACCTGTCAAGTATCCCATTTTTACCTCAGTCAAGGGCTGGGATTTGTACCCAGTCTGTTCCCTCCCTCATTTCCAAGCTGCCCTGCTCCCTTCTCCCCAGTGCCTTTGGGCTTTCCTTCCTACAACACACACACACACACACACACACACACACAC
>NW_027530353.1:1005285-1045920 GCF_008692635.1 Crocuta crocuta | reverse complement strand
CCCAGTCTCCAGAAGGGGACACTGTGCTAAGTGTGAGTGTAAATTGAAATTGTCAATTTTGGGACCTCATGCAGCGTTTTGGTCTTGTGTGCGTGTTTTTTTGCAGCCTCTGAAGGTGCCGCAGGGGTTACTAGGAGGAAGCCACTGACACAGAAGTAGCTCAGAGGGAAAGAAAAGCCAGTTTACATCTGAAGAGGCGATGTGACCAGGTCAGTGACAGGACGGAGCCTCGATCTGATTGGAGTGCGGAGCTGGAGCCCCTTGTGAAGGCTGATGGTACCTTGGCATCATCTCGCAGAAACCATCGTCCAATATGAAGTAAAAGAGGCCACATCACGCTATCATTTAGTGCCGTCAGAAAACTTACCCTCTGTCTTCTATTTGACTTTTTTTCTTGTGACATACAATTAAAATAGGAAACATTCTGTCCTGCGTCGTCGGTGCCGCAGCCAGAGCTGTCACTCACCCGTAGGTACAGTTTGGATGGCACAGGTGGCACATGCGATTGGCGTCAGCAAACTTCCAGACCAGGGTGTTGTTTTCTCCCATGATGCCCGCGGGGCAGGTCTTGACGCAGTGAGGGCCGTCGATGTAGTGGGCACACTGTACACAGCTGTCTGGTCCCTACACCAAGAAGGAGAGAGACATTTATATAGGTTTCTTTCTCTTTCGGAACTGAAGTAACTTTTTTTTTTTTTTAATATTTTTATTTATTTCTAGAAGAGAGAGAGAGAACGTGAGCAGGGGAGGGTCAGAGAGAGAGGGAGTCACAGACTGAAACAGGCTCCAGGCTCTGAGCTGGCAGTCAGCACAGAGCCCGACGCGGGGCTCGAACCACGAACCGCGAGATCATGACCTGAGCGAAAGTCAGACGCTTAACCTACTAAGCCACCCAGGCGCCCCTGAAGTAACTTTTTATTTATAATACCTGAAGTGAAAAAAAGTCAAACAACAGACGTTCTTAAAGCGGAAACACAACAAGCTCGTCTGTGACTGCCACCGCTAACACCGTTAACCTGACCACTGTTCCCAGCCTACCGTGAAAGCTTCCTGACTTCAAGTGCATTTGCGATACGACAACAGAAAAGAAACTATACGCTTCATGAGAGGCTACTTAACAGATTGTGGGCAAGTTTCTTTGTCCAAACAATCTTGATGAGTCTACCCGTACGTTTACATCTCCATCGCTCAGATGGCATTGTTTGCATATCATATCTGAACTTAAGGTAACAGCTCTGTGGGAAGCCAGGCTTGCTAAGGAAGACTGAGGAACGCCCACATCTGTGTTTCTCCAGAGACAAGTAGGCGGCAGGCAGGACAGTGGAGGGTGCATAACTGACTGTGTACCATGTGTATTTGATTCTGTTTGCCAAGTTCCGAGTGTTTTTTTTTTTAAATGGGCTTAAGTGATTTAAAAAAATTTTTTTAATGTTTTTATTTATTTCTGAGAGAGAGAGACAGCACGAGCAAGGAAGGGTCAGAGAGAGAGAGAGAGAGAGATACAGAATCCGAAGCAGGCTCCAGGCTCTGAGCTAGCTGTCAGCACAGAGCCCGATGCGGGGCTCGAATCCATGAAACGTGAGATCATGACCTGAGCCGACGCTTAACCGACTGAGCCACCCAGGCGTCCCCGGAGTGTTCTTAAAAAACTCATAGTAAGTGAAACCAGATTGCTCGCGTTGTGCCCTGCACACCGCATGAAGGGAGTGAAATACAGCTGGTCACGAAGGATGTGCTCATTGGTGGAATTCTCTGATGTCTCCGTTTTGTCCAAAGACTGAGTGTTCCCTGAACCAGAACAATCAGATGACTCAGTCAGAATCATCAACCGACTTATCTCAGTGATGAAAATCTAACCGAACACCATGTGAACTTATAAACCAATGGTTTACTTTGTGACCTTCCCTAGAAGCAGCCTACACCTCAAAACACAGCCTTCAGCCTGATTCAGAGACAGCTTCTGAAAAATGTTTGCAATCAGTAGATTTAGATATGGCTGTGGAAGCTCAAAGCCACACAGAACTCCTTATAAATAATATTGAGAACGAACAACATTGGGACACTGGTGTGAAGAAGACCTGAATTCTCACTTACACTCTTTATGTAAGTAGAAAGCTGAATTTTGAAAAGTTTTGCTAGGTGTTTCTTTAAAAGAATTTTTTTTTTAACGTTTATTCATTCTTGAGAGACAGAGCGTGAGTGGGGGAGGGGCAGACAGAGAGGAGGAGACACAGAGTCCGAAACAGGCTCCAGGCTCCCAGCTGTCAGCACAGAGCCCGACGCAGGGCTCGAACCATGAACCATGAGATCATGACCTGAGCCAAAGCTGGGCGCTTAACCGACTGAGCCATCCAGGCGCCCTGCTAGGTGTTTCTTTACAAGCTCTTCAAATAACTGTGAATGAATGTTAAGTAAGAATCTGATGGTGCTTGATTAAGATGACAAATCAATGATGACATGGTGACAGATGTCAGAAACAGTGAAAACTGGCTGTCGAGGTACCCAGCCTCCCACAGGCATCCCTGGTTTTTGGTGAAAGAGTAGATGTTATTAGATCCATTGGAGGGTGTTGGACAGAAAGGGTGAGGGCTCCCACAATGTGGGTTGCGTGAGGACGTCAACTCGACCACAGCCTCTTTGGCCCAGCTGTGAGGTCACAAGGCCCCCGTATGGGCATGGCTGGCTGTCTTTGGCAGCCACAGACTGACACTGGCCCATCGCTATGGTTCTGCTGCTGGACAGGTGTGTCCCTTGGATGTGTGAGTGAATTAACATCAAATGTGCTCCTTACTCTTCCTGTGCAGGTGACATTCATGGCCTGGGGCAGGCATTCCGGATGGCACTGTATGCACTCGGAATTCTCCACAAACTCCCTTGGCTCCCTGAGAGGAGAAAGAAAACGGGTCAGTGTCATATCTTTAGAGATACTAATTCAAATCCCTAGCGAGTTATAACCCACTGGAACCGTGTGAAATTCCAGGTGACACAAATCACCTTTCTCAGAAATGCAAAAGAATTTTGGGAAACATTTAACAGTAGGGAATCCAGGATTCTATTGTAATATGATAAACCATTTGTGTTAACTGAATCCTTCATCATTTCTCCCTGAATAAATACACAAACTTCATTTATAAGCAAAACATCTTACCTACATTTTTCTCTAAGGCACAGTTTTTGTCTATTAGGTAAACAAGCTAATAAATGAAAAAAGTAATAGTCCTTAAAGGTGACCTCCCCCCCCCATATCAGATTCATGGATATTTAAATCAAGCTAGAAAGAAATGGTAACTGTAGATTAACTCACAGGAAAAGGAAGGAGAGATATTAAGACTTACTCAATGGTTATTAATAAAACAAAGTACGGAACACAGGTGTGAACAATTGTGCTTGTAATAGTTTTGCTATTCCTCAAAGATGTATGGGTCAACATTAAGATGATGTTTCTAAAAAAATTTTTTTAATGTTTACTTATTTCTGAGAGGGAGAGAGTGCAGGTAGGGGAGGGGCAGAGAGAGGGAGACAGATTCTGAAGCAGACTCCAGGCTATGAGCTGTCAGCACAGAACCCGACACGGGGCTCGAACTCATGAACCGTGAGACCATGACCTGAGCCAAAGTCAGACACTTAACTGACTGAGCCTCCCAGGCACCCCAAGAAGATGATGTTTGATTGAAAAGGCGAAACAGTGTGACAGCTATTAAGACTGAAAGCTGCCTAGTAACCAACTGCAGGTCTTCATGCCCATGAACAAGGAAACACAAGGAGTAATTACACCCCGCAACGTGTTCCTTAAGTCTTTTTTTTTTTTATATTTTAAAAAATATTTTTTAATGCTTTATTTATTTCTAGGAGAGAGAGAGAGAGACAGCGTGAGCAGGGGAGGGTCAGAGAGAGAGGGAGTCACAGACTCTGAAATAGGCTCCAGGCTCTGAGCTGGCAGTCAGCACAGAGCCCGACGCGGGGCTTGAACCCACGAACCGCGAGATTATGACCTAAGCGAAAGTCGGACGCTTAACCGACTAAGCCACCCAGGCGCCCCCGTGTTCCTTATGTCTTAAGTTTTTCCTTATGTCATCAATTAAACCAAATGCGCCCAATTGTTTGCTTGTTTGTTTTTTCCTTCCCTTCTTCTCTGGGTCAAAATGCCTGCTGGAGAAGCCAGCGTTGCAAACTGAGCAAGTGCTGCCAGACACCAGGGTTCCCGAACCGAAAGGCATGGGCACCAATAACATGGTTCCCTCTCCCTTTAAAAATGTGGAAAACATAAGATTCATATCTATTCATAGCAGTAAGGATTGCACTCAGATTCCTTCCTTGTTGAAACAACACTGTCAATTATCCACAGGACTCTGTTAGGTTACTCAGCTTCTCTGCTAAAGGATTCCTACAGAATTAGACTTAGTCTTCTCACCCTGATCCTCAATATTTCTCTTTTTTCATGTATATTTATTTTCAGAGAGAGAGAGAGAGAGAGAGTGCACGCAAGCGAACTAGTTGGGGAGGGGCACAGAGAGAAGGGGACAGAGGATCTGAAGTGGGCTCTGTGCGTATAGCAGCAAGCCCCAAGTGGGGCTTGAACTCACGAACTGTGAGATCATGACCTGAGTCCTGAGCCGAAGTCAGATGTTTAACCAACCGGGCACCCAGGAGCCCCTGAGTATTTCTGAATCCATGCTGTGGCCCAAGACCTGACTGAAATAAGAAGGAAGGCTTCCTTTAGCCACCTGTAATTCCTACGGCTTGTCTCGCTCACAAAATGTCCCTTTTCTTTAAATTAAAAAGAAAAAAAGCCTCTGCTTCTCTCTATCCTTATATTTTACTTTCCTATTAATTTATTTTTAGTCATTATTTGTAGTCATTTGTGGTCAAAGCTTTACATCAATATCAAGATTCCCATAGATTCAAGAGACTGTACTTTTAACCGAGTACAAATAAATCCAACAAAGTTTATATGATTGTTTATTTCATGGGGCGCCTGGGGGGCTCAGTCGGTTGAGCGTCTAACTTCAGCTCAGGTTGTGATCTCACAGTTTGTGGGTTTGAGCCCCGTGTCGGGCTCTGTGCTGACATCTCAGAGCCTGAAGCCTGATTTGGATTCTGTGTCTCCCTCTCTCTCTGATCCTCCCCTGCTCATGCTGTCTCTATCGCTCTCTCAAAAATAAATAAAACATTTTAAAAAACTGTATGATTGTTTATTTCTTTGCCCATGGCTATATTTCAAGTTATTTGCACTGTTTGTTATTTCTTGAACATAAAACAAAATTTAACCAGGAAATACACTTTGTATTACTATATTTTGATCCTGCAGGAAGCGTGTCCTGCAAAGAAAAGTCTAAGTGGCTGTGGTCTTGGCCACATGAACCACTTACGACTTTTCCATTTGTCTTGGGAACTTTGTGTGGCTTTGAAAAATATCAGATATTTCCCAAACTGAGACTCTATAAATGAGTGGATTGGATTAAGTAAATGCAAAGTGTTTGTTCATTTCCTTTTGTGGCTAACAGCTGTCAACAAACAAACAAAAACAAGGGGAAAAGTATCAAAGTGAACAGCGGTAAATCGATCATAATCGTCTTATTTTTTATCAAAACAAAGGGGCTAAAAAGTAACCTTACCCCTCCAGAACATTGCACTTCTCCACACATTCCTTGCCACGGGTGACGTTTTGGCAGGACACACAGTCTTTCGGCTCCGGGCCCCAGCAGCCCTCCGATGAGCATAATGGATGACAGACGTGGCCTATGGCCTCTGAGAAGACAGAGTGAGCCACACGGAGTCAGCTAGGACAATGACTAGCGGGGCCAGTTGAGGCAGCACCTATAAATGGGGTGCTGGGTTCTCTGTGACCTTGAGCTGCACAGACATGCTGCGGGGCGGGGGGCGGGGGGGAGGCTGCAACAAGCGGTAACACAAAATGGGCTTCTAGAGGCCAACTGCAAGTTCCCTTTTCCTGACTGGGAGTCAAGGGTTCCTGGCCTGGACCTGGAGAACATTTCGCTGATGAGTGTCATAGCTGACGGGGACACGGGGAAGGTTTATGGTTTCTTGCTGTGTGCCGGGCACCGTGTCAAGAATTTTATATACAGAATGTCATTTCATTCTCTCACTAGCAGTGGGAATCACTGCTGTCTCCATTTCATGGATGAGGAAGCCAAAGCCTAAAGATATTAAGTACATTGATCAAGGTCTGGAAGCTAAGAAGGGCTAGAGGCAGGATTTGAACTCAGATCTGGTCCTCCCAGTGATGAGGGTCTCAGTAAAACACAATGCCCATGACTTGGTTTCAAACGCGGCCTGTGGCTCTAAAATCAGACGAGGAAATGTCACTGTAAAATGCCCATTCTATCTGCATGCGTGTTGCTAGCTAGAATCATTAGAGGCTGAAATGAGTGGGGAGAAATCTATGGCTAAAAGGTAAAATAATTAATGCTAAATTTAGCTCTGTACATTACACATAATTGACAGCTTAAACCTCAAGGCAAATTCATCCTATGAAATGTGAATGATCTGGAAACAATTCCAATGAACTTCCCATGATGACTTCACATTATAGGACTATATAGATTTCTGTTAATTTGCTTCTTTAGGAATAAAAAATGTTAGTTAAAATGTTTGGGAATCTTCTAGATTAACATAAATGACCCATGTGAACCATCTCCATGATCAACCAAAGTGATTACTTACTGCAGCTTTTTTCATCCTTGTTGTTTATAATTTTGGTTTTCTGACTTGAAGTCCCAAACAGTTTTTTCCAGTGTATTGTGTTTGCATAGCACAATTTGTGGTTTCCTGAAATGATCACATCTCCATCACTTATCTCCTTGAGGGAGCGTAATCCCAAGGATGATATGTCCAGGCCGACAACCGCAAGAGAAAACTGACCACTACAGTGGAGGGAAGAAAAATGACATTGTGAAAAATGAGGGAAAAATCATATCACTAAAAGCTTTATTTCCATTTTCTTCTGGACCACCTTATATTTACTACAAACCTCCTCCCAGTGATTGTAAATCTTATGGCAGGAACTCTGTATTGCAACTTTTGAAAATGACAGATTTTTTTTAAGCTCCTCCAGGGAAAAGCTAGTTCTTTGTTCATTTACTATCTTTAACCCCAGTGGAATACTGAAGGTGACCAAATGTTAACGTCCTTATTTTATTTACTAAGTTTTTTGGGTTTTTTTTGTTTTTTTGGCCTGGGAACTGAAAGGCATCTTCTTTTTTTTTAATGTTTATTTATTTATTTTGAGAGACAGAACAATGGCATAACAGAGAGAGAGAGAGAGGGACAGAGAGATAGAGAGGGACAGAGAGAGAGAGAATGCACAGGGGAGGAGCAGAGAGAGAGGGAGAGAGAGAATCCCAAGCAGGCGCCACACTGTTAGCATGGAGCCTGATGCAGGGCGTGAACTAACAAACTGTGAGATCATGACCTGAGTCGATCAAGAGTTGGACACTTAATGGACAGAGCCACTCAGTTGCCCTGAGACCATGTTCTGACCCCTCAAATATTCAAATACACTTCAAAAATCATAGGTTCATTTTTTCCATCCACCCACCTACTCATTCATTTATTCATCTACTCACCCATCTATCACTCCACTTGTCTATCTACTTATCTAGGCATGCATGCTTCCATCCTCTATTTTTCCACCTATCTATCCACTTCTCTATCTATCCATCCACCCATCCATCCTATCATCTATGCATCCACCCATCCATCCATCCATCTAGCCACTCATCTATCCACTCATTCATGGATTCATCCAACCATCCATCCACTCATCTATCCATCAATCCATCCATTGGCCACCCATCCGTATACTGAACAAACATCTGAACCACCCAAGTCTGTGCTAGAACTCTATAAGGCTATCAACATGTTTTCATCAAGTGACTGGATAAAAGTAATTCCGACTAAAAGGAGGGAAATCCTGAACCACCAGGAGGAACAGGAAGGTGAGAAAGCACCCGATGGGTGCTGAGAACCAGGAGCTACTGCAGGAGCAGAAATCTGGAGGCCAGGAGGCTTGGGCAAGGGGTCTGGGGAGGGTGGAGGAGGCCAGAGCACAGAAGACCTGGGACCCCCTGAGCTTGGTTGTTGTCTGCAAATGACGGGGGACCACAGGAAAGAGAGTTGCATTTTCAGGAAGCTCACTGGACACCAGGACAGGGAATGGACCAGCTAAGGCAGCACTGAAACAGGAGACATCAGGCAGGAGATGACAAAAGTTGAATGTGGAGACCTCTCCTCTCCTTGTTTCTCTTTCTCTCCTGACCCTTTCTTCCTTCTCCCTTCCCACAACCTAGCTCCAGTGGAGAGCAAGGAGCCCTGTGTTGAAGATCTGTAGCTCTACTGTTCAGGAATTCTCTCTCAACATGTGCCCACGGAAGCCTAGGGACAAAGCCGGTGTCTTCCTTGCAGGGCAGACTGGGCTCTGATTAGCTATACCTGGAGCCAGCGATCACCCTGCCCTGGTAGGGATTGTGTATCCCTGGACTTCCCATTAAATGTGAAAAGGTAAAAAAGTAATTCTAATTTTGCGTAAATTCCTAAACCCAAGCCAAGTGGTACTTGCCAGTCACTCAAGAAAACTGATCTAAATCTCTTGTCTCTGTAGGAATCCTGGGCAAAAGAAGTGTTCTCGAGAACTCAGAACAAAGGGGTCTTACTGGGAAGCAATGGTTAGTGTCAAAGACGCACACCCAAGAATGTTTTTACAAAGCGGTATATATTTTATGGGTACTGTATTTCTCATTTTCTTTAATACATTTTTAAACGTTCATTTCTTTTGAGAGAGAGAAAGAGAGAGTGCACATGAGTGGGGGCGGGGGGGGGGGGAGAGAGAATCTTGTCAGGGCAAAGCCTGTGACACGAGGCTCGAACTCACGATCTGTGAGATCATGACCTGAGGCAAAATCAAGAGTAGGACACTTAACCAGACTGAGCCACCCAGGCGTCCCAGGATTTTCTTTAATATTGAATGATATTATGCAGTCATTTTAAGGGACAATTAATGAGGAATAGTTCTCAGCATCAGACTGTTTCTAAGGCAGGTCTGACAAAGAAATTCTCAAAGTCTTTCTCACCGCAAACTCGTTATGACTCTTAACTAAATTCAAGATGCTTCTATGGGAGTATATCACTGTCAGAGTTGGAAAAGTGGAAACCCTGAACAAATCATTTATTAACAAGTCTGCCAGCCCCCTCTGATGGGGTGCGCTCATAAGGACATATCATCTCAGTGCCCTTCTTACCAAAACATGAATGAGCTCCATGAAATCATGAGAAAACATTGGCCCTTCTACAAAAGACTTGACCAGGACTTTTAAAAACTGTCGAGGCCATAAATGAGAAGATGATACTCAGGAACTGTTACAGATGGGAGGGGACTAAGGAGACACAGCCACTAAGTGCAGTGTGGGGTCCTGGACCGCACACTGACATGTGGCGTTCACGGGCAAGCTGGTGACACAGGTGTCACAGACCACAGATGTCTGGTGGTGGAGTCACAGCGCTGTGCCGATGCCAATGTCTTCCTTTTCCTCTCGTGCCATGCTTAGGTGAGATGTGAACAACGGGGCAAGGGGCCTGGGGGACAGATGGCAGCTCTCTGTAGGATCTCTGTAACGGCTATATAAGCCTAATTTCAAATATTCTGTAGGTCTTATTGAAAAGAAAACTGTTTTTAAATCTACCAGGCTTTGGCTTGGGTCAACTTACTGTTGCTTTGTTCTTCCACGTATGATTTCTAGGTTCTCAAAAGCGTGGAGGTCAGTCCTGTTTTCAGGCCAGGCCTGAATCAGCAAAAACCCTACAGAGGCAGAAGGAAGGCTCAGACACGCACCAGCATATACAGTTCTTTTTAATGAGACATGTTAGGATTCTTGAGAGACTGGATTAGGAGCCACAAAGGTGAACATCTGATTGGATTCGGTTTCTCATCTTTACCCTGCCCACGAGGAGGTGCAAGCTGAGGCACAACTGTGGGCATCCTGCCCTCCCATGGAATCCCCCGTCCCTTCCTGCCTCTCTCCCACCACCCACCACCCCCACGGGCTGTCCCATGGTGCCGCGGCCCCGGCAGCCTTGCTGGGCTCTGATGACCCAAACTGGCTCCTTGATGACAACTGCCATGTCTTGAGCTGTTATTACACAGAAAGAGATTCACAGATTTTCCTTACTTTATTCCAAACTTCCAAACAATCTTAATATTTAAGTCGAATTATTCCCTTTTTAGGGATGAAGGCAGCTGAGCTCTGATGGCAGTCACGAACCCAATGCTTGCCGGTGGCCGTGCAGGGACGTGGAGTCCTGTCTGTGAGGCCTGAGAGCCTGTGCTCATCCCTCAGCACTCTGCCCTTCTTTTCCCTACCCGTGACAGTCACTGGGCCATCAGGACGGCTGGCCGGGGCCGAGGAGACACAGGGTTAAACATGTTCACGCAAAATCCGGAATGACTCAAGCCTTTGATTAAAGTGTTCACCCCTCGCATGTGAGGGAAATTGCACTTGTGAAAATGACCAAAGAACTCATTAATCATTAGTGGTAGACGTTTGGAAGAGATGTTTTTATGCCGAGAGAGAAGAGAATACATCTACAAGTTCTCTCTATAAAACACCGATTTCCTATTTCTGTTCATGTGATATGTTAGCAGCACACACCTGTTATTTCCTTTACAGTTTTTAGAATATCCAGTTCCTTTGGATCTAGAGGTAGAGTTCGTGTGAAGGAGTCACTGAAAAACAAGCAACGAAATAACTATCGATTAACAATCTCTACCAGCAAACAAAGTGGATTCTGTGTTTCTCTCTACCAATGACTTAATCTGCTACTTACCCTCTAAATGCTACTGGCAGGATATGAAGATCTCCACTGATTGAGGTGCAATTTTTGAAGTGTTTAATATTTGTAGCATTTATGGAGAGTGTGTCTTTAAATTCACCAATCCCAATTCCATTACAAACTGTGAAGAGAAGGGAGATGTTTACTCCACTCACGTATGTTGGATTAAGAGTAGCCAGGGCTCTATAAGCAGAGGGAAGCGGGAAGGGGACAGTAGCCATGAGCCTATCAGCACCATGCCATCATTCATTCGTTCAACAAACATTCACGGAGGCCGGCTGGGCACCGTAACTATGGCGGGGCTTGGAGTTAAGTGGCTGGAGATGGCGGAGAAGGTCCTCATTGCCGTTGCTGCCCTCAACTGGATTTGGGTTCTCCTCCTCACGATTTCCCTCCTGAACTTAGTCTAATTGCTCTTTTTTTTTTTAATGTTTATTTCTTTTTGAGAGAGAGACAGAGACAGAGTGTGAACAGGGGCAGGGGAGGGGCAGAGAGGGAGAGACCTAGAACTCAAAGCAGGCTCCAGGCTCCATGCCTGAACCCACGAACTGCAAGATCATGACCTGAAGTCGGACGCTTAATGGGCTGAGCCACCCAGGCGCCTCTTAGTCTAATTGCTCCTAACTACTCTTGGCTTCCTCTGGTTTGTGTCCTTGGCAATCCACCTGCTGCCGCCAGCACAGCCTCTGCCCGGCATTCCCCTAAAACCCAACACCTTTCCGTTGTTCTAACCTGGCTGCAGCTTTGTTGTCTGTCTTAAAGAAACAATGGGCACAGATTTATTTTTTTTTTTAATTAGAAAGAGTAAGGTGCATTCATTTGAGGATGTTTAAAAATAGAATAAAGGGACTAAAATGACCAGAAGTTCCACTATAGGGTATTTTGAAAAGCGCCCCTTCTGGCTATCCTCCATGGTGATGTCACAACAGATCTGTATTTTTTCTCCACTTATTCTGCTGTGAACATTCCTCAGATCATCTAAATTATTCGTCAAACGTGACTGTTAATGGCTGTCTTCTATTACATCGTGGGGAACACTGTAATAACTCTTATCAGATAAACTGCTTTTTCTTCCCCTGTGTTTACTTGAGCCACATGCTTTGATCTGTGTCCTATTGCTACACCAGAGTCTCAGATGCTCTTTTTCACACTCTGAGCCCATTTATTAATTTATATCCACTTCTAAGTTTCCATCTCAAATGCATCTCCACCCTGCAGCCCGTATTTATCTGTTGTAATTTTCCATCTAGAATTTGCCGAGAAATTTTGGTACCTATCTTCCAGACTTATCTTGACTTTGAAGTACAGTCACTGTTCAGGATAAGGTCCTATCCTGTCCTCCCTTGAACTTCTAGGAGGTGCAGTCAAGCCCCTGCTGTTCCACCTCCGTGCTCTGCTCCACCGGAAGTCTCTTGTTGCAAGGAAACTTCCCACCGGCGACTCTGGTGGCCCAAACCGTCCACTGGGTCTCCAGGCTCACTCTGTGTGCCGGCCTCCTCTCTGTTCTGGGGAGCGGCTCTAAGGACTCCTATGTTGACCAGCTCAGCCAAACCTTCCTGGGCTGCACCCACCTGCATTGTGGGCTTGGGGGTTGGCCAGGCTTCCCGAGGATTCATAGGGTCTGGCTGACAACAGAGAATGAGATGACCATATAAGGACTTGCTATTTCATTACAGGTCTGGCAGAGAATTCCATGCATTTGAGAGAATATTCATTCTCCCTCTCTCTCTGCTTGTGTGTAACAGTGGGGGCAGGGTTCCTTTAATTCCTAAATTCAGAGATAAATTCTGTATTCACCCCTAGACATTCCTGGCACTGCCATCCTTATGCAGGGGCGCTGCCCTATATCTGGAGGGATCTGAAATGGGGATGTGCAGAAAAATAGGTCAGAATAATTACAGGAGAATCAACTGTTTGTGGAACACAAAATGAATGGAGCCAAGCCCACACCACCTCTGACTGTACGAGTCCGTGTGGGACTGACAGTAACCCTCTCTCTCTCCTCGGCGGACTCTTCTCTTTTACTCCCTCTGTGCCAGGCACCGGCCCACACGCTTATTTTGGTCCTTCTGTGCCTCCTCTGCCAACATCCCTTTCCTGAAGCCAGAGGCTACTCTGCCCATCAGGGCACTGACCCGCCTGGCCCACAGGGGTTATAAGACCAGGAAGACATGGACTCGGCTGATGAGCTCATGGGTCTGGCCTGGGACCAAGCTTGCATGGACTTGAAATCTTGGCTGTTAGTCTTAGCTGTTGAAACCTGGGCAAGTCATTTAGACTCTGTTACTCAGCGTCCTCATCTGTGGAATGGGGATCACGATAGCACACACCTCCCAGAGGCGTTGGGAGGATTCAATGCCATGGAGGACACGTGTCAAATGCCTATGGGAGCAAAGAGGGGAGCAATCAGTTTCAACTGAAAAGACAGATGGCTTCACAGGGAAGGCAGCACCTGTGGATAATCGAGGTAAGCAGCTGTGCCCTGCGGTGTCGTCTAGAACACCAAAATAGTGGAATAATCAAAACGAGCGCATAAAGGGAGATCGGCTGAAAAAATTCTGGCGCAGCCACAGAGTAGGGCCTATGCAGCTGTACTGCAGAGTGAAGAAGATTCACACGGACTTATCCGGAGTGATTTCTAGGATTATTAAACTGAAGAAGCAAAGTGCAAAGAGTGTAGACAGTAGCTTTTGGGCAGATGACATGACTGGGACACAGGCATCAACTGGGGAGGCTCCCGCCAGCCACATGTTGAGTTAATCTGAGCACACAAATGAATGACAGGAACGAATGACAAGAAATTGAATAAAGAAGGATTCCACGAGTTTATGTAGGAACTAAAAAAATGTTTTTAAAGAATGCCAACTAATACATGTAGAAGAAATGACAGAAAGGGAAAATCCCTCTTTTATCACCACCAAAAAGTCTTTTCTGGTTCGTCATCATTAGTCATGAAATCACATGGCATCATATGTCACTTGCTGAGAGACGACGAGAGGAAATCGATACGGCTTAGGCAATGCTCCTGCCCCCAAAATACTCCACGTGAAAGCAACCGTAAGAACAGCCAGTGAAGCTAAACGGAGGCGCCTTCTGCAACATACCTGGCCTAGACCTTCACATCAGGTCATGGAAGACAAAAGGAAAGCAAGTGGGGAGGAAAGCGGAACCACCATCATCAATGAATGAAGAAAATGGGGGCAGGATATCTACAGGAAGCCCATGATTGTTGACTGGGGTCTGGCTTAAAGAGCAGCTAAAAATGACTTAATTGGGACAGAACGGGGAAGTCTGAACTTGCTAGGAAAGAGTACTGAGTCGACGTTAAACAATCCTGAGTGTGAATCTGCCCTTCCTTACTTAGGAGAATGGCCCCCTTTGTAAGAAAATATGCTGACAGATGTAGGGGTGAAGTGTTACGATACCTATAATCGTCCTATAGATCAGAAAACAATTTCACCCGTGCGTGCACACATACACATATGCACACACACATCCACACAAATATGGAGACAGTGAAAGCCGTGGGGCAAAACACTAACCAGTGGTGAACTCCTATATGGGTGTTCACTGCACTATACTTGCAATATTTCTGGGGTTCGAAAATTTTTACAAAAATGATAAAGTAAAGGTCAAAGTGGGAGTACATTGGCATTGAGGATTCTCCGAGAATATGGCACAATATGATGGAACAAATTTCCGAGCTTGAAGAAAGAGATTTCCTCAAATCTCTTCTGAGTCTGATGCCGAGGGGGTCTGGCAGGGGTAGAGCGAGAAACCCCTGCTTCTTGACCAGGGAGAAAGCCTTGGCTCCACACTGTGCAGGCCTCTTACCTTTGCGGCAAGGCCCCTCACACTTTTTACACTTGCGGACGCCATCTTCCTCCACCTCGTAGCTGTCAGAACTGCAGGCACGGACACACGAACCGTGGTCTGTCACCACGTAGTTACCTGGGGAGAGACCAGGAAAGGAAGGTGGTGAAAGCAGCACCAGGTGTTTCTAGGCCTCACACAATTGTCTCCTGTCCTCCTACAAAGGGGCTGGTGAAAGAGGCCTCTCACCCTCTGCTTTTATTTACCTTAAGGACAAAGAATGAAAGGTCGCAAACAGAAAAGGAATGGCGTTCAAGAGTTTTGAACAGCTTATCCAGCCGCAGTACAGAGAGAGAGATTTCAGCACGGCAGGAGACGGACGTGTCAGGTAGAGCCTGGTGTCTGCTCACAAGTTTAGAAACATCTCTTCACAGCTCATTTTTCTGAACGTTCTACCTTCAGGACCTATGGTTAAAGCTTGAATACTTATTAAAAACTAAGTGACCTTGACCAAAGCCCGCTCTCCCACAGAAGCTGCCCCATTTGCGGATGCAGGTAAATCATGTGGCCGACATGCTCCCCTCTGCGGTCTTGTCCGGCCTGACAGCCTTCCCTCTGCTGGGGGCTGGTACCACCAGCTGGTGCTACATCGAGCCAGGCACAAAGCCTCCCCTCACATTGACTTAATTCATTTACATTAACATTAACACAAATATTAATGTGTTTCTGGAGCAAAATAGGTGTTCTTATTTTGTCGTCCCCCAGTATGTCCTCACACAGATTTCCTGGACATTTGTAATTTTTCTTTCTGTAAGTTGTCTGCTTTTCTGCCAAGTTCTGTTTTCCTGTGGATTTAAATTTTTTTTTAATGTTTATTTTTGAAAGAGAGAGAGAAGGAGTGCCAGCAGGGGAAAAGCAGAGACAGAGGGAGACACAAAATCCAAAGCAGACTCCAGGCTCTGAGCTGTCAGCACAGAGCCTGACACGGGGCTCGAACTCACCGACCATGAGATCATGACCTGAGCCAAAGTCGGATGCTTAACCGACTGAGCCACCCAGGCGCCCCTGTTTTCCTATGGACTTTCAAACTCTACCTAGTAATCTCTCATTCAGAGATAATACCTGTGTCATAACTGTGGCAATTTTTTGAAATGCTAGTCAGTTAGCCCCAGTATAGCGGTGTACTGTTCAACTTGTGTGTTATTTTTTTCTGTATAGAATTTAAAAGCTCTCATGATCACAAATCTGGTAGGGCAATGGTCCCCCTCATAATGGTGCCTACGATTTTTTTCTCTTAGTTAATTTCCCCCTCCCAGAAATTAGGAATGGTTTCTAAAGCTCTTTAATTAGATGAGTCTACACTTTCTCTATTAGGACATAATTCACATCGCCATTTCCCTGAACACTATAGCCATCTGTAAAGGGCAAATGCAAATAAGCAAAACCCAATCCAAAACAATGAAAACAAAACCAATCAACACACAAAGTCCCTCCTGTGCAGTGTCAGAACCCCTAAGAAGCCCCATTTTGACTGGGATTTTAACCACTGAAGAAGGCGGGTCATGTGACACACTCTCTAACGTTGGTCTGCTGGGGACAAGAGCTAAGCAGTGAAATGGCCCAAGGGCTGTGGGTGTGTGCCAATCAGACAACTGAATATTTGGGACTGCTTCAGCCGGACCTCGGTCCCAGGGTGTGTTTCTTGTCCTGGTCACCATGGACACGAAAACTGACCCCGGTGAACAGGGCACCAGCCATCGCCTGTCACCGACGGCAGTGTTGGGACACTTTCCTATACAGTTGGACAGGCCTGTGGTCGCCTGCCTGACAGCGAGGCAAACCTATGGACAAAAAGATGACCCGAGACAGAGGGACTCAAGGATTCCAGTAGGAGACAAAACAGGACACGGATGCCCGATAACTGAAAGGGTTTTGCATGTGATGAACTCACGGGGGCATTTCTTCACGCAGGTGGCGCCGAAGCTGTATTTCCCCTCTGGGTTGACGTCCATCTGGTAGGTGGTGGGGTTGTAAAGCATGAGAGGCGGGCAGGTGTCCTTGCACGTGGCTTCATCCCGGAACTTGCGGCAGACCTGTTGACAGGAGGGACATGCACTTGGTCAAGCTGGCAAGGATGCTCACACCGTGTCGTCTGTGCAGAAAGCTCAGGTTACAGTTCTTTGTTTTTTT
Source organism: Crocuta crocuta (assembly GCF_008692635.1). NCBI lineage: Eukaryota > Metazoa > Chordata > Mammalia > Carnivora > Hyaenidae > Crocuta > Crocuta crocuta. The sequence goes on along the minus strand of NW_027530353.1, from coordinate 1,029,072 downwards.
AATCTGTGTGTGTGTTTTTATTTTTTTTTAATTTCTGGGGGAGAGAGAGATAGCATGAGCAGGGGAGGGTCAGAGAGAGAGGGAGACACAGAATCCGAAGCAGGCTCCAGGCTCCGAGCTGTCAGCACAGAGCCTGACGCAGGGCTTGAACTCATAAAACATGAGATCATGTCCTGAGCCGAAGTCAGACGCTTAAGCAACTGAGCCACCCAGGCACCCCAGGTTACAGTTCTTAATGTCCAGGAATTTGATTAGAGCAAACACAAAAGCAAAAGCAAAAACAAAACAAAAAACCAAAAAACCAGCAAAGTACTTTCAGTAGAGTCAGAAAGACCTTTCTCTTAAAAGTATGACTTTTCTTACACTGTCTGAGCTGTGACAATTTATGGTTTATGATGGAAAAAAATACATCTTTATTAATTACAAAAGGATGAAAGAGTTCACATACTAGAGTGATCGCTATGGAGTGAAGTTATTTTTAAGTTCAATTGACATTGGGTTTCCCTTATATAGAACACTTGAGGATATGATTTAAACATTTATTTTTTAATTTTTATTTGGGGGCGGGGGCAGGGGGAAGAGGGAGATGGAGAATCTCAAGCAGACCCCATGCCCAGCGCGGAGCCTGGATGATATATTTTAGAACTTAATGCCAAATTGCAGATAACCTGGAAATCTGGCCATGTGTAGCAACATGGATGGACCTTGAGGGTGTTACGCTGAGCGAAATAAGTCAGGCAAACAAGGACAAATACCATATGTTTGCTCGTATAGGAGGATTAGGAGGAACTTAACGGAGGACCAAGGGGAGAAGAAGGGGGGAAATAGTGGGGGAGGGGGAGAGAGACAAACCATGAGAGACTCTTGAATGCTGAGAACAAACTGAGGACTGATGGGGGTGGGGGAGGGGAGGGGGGAGATGGGCATGAAAGAGAGCACTTGTGGGGGTGAGCACTGGATGTTGTATGGAAACCAACTTGACAATAAACTATTTGTAAAAATAAAAAAAAAGAAAAGAAAGAAAAACAAATTGCAGATAACCTTGATGAGGAAGGGTCCCATGCAGAGGGGAGCAGATCATATACGGTCATGGACCTGAGATCTGCCTGCCATCTCCCTTCCAGGGGCACATCAGAACCAGCCCAGACCATCCAAGTCAAAATCCCGGCCAGGTCCAGCCTCTGGCCTTTAAAAATCCTTCCTTCCCTTAAACTGGAGACTTCCGGATTCCACCCCCTGCCTGAGCCCACGAAGGTGTCGTCCGTCGCACTCGGTGCTGCCTCCGGACTCCCGTCTGCCAGCCCTCATGTCCCAGGGCTCCCGTGGTGCCCACAGTTGAGGTACCACCTACATGTGGTGCCCACAATCCTCTGGGGCAACAAGGCATTTGCTAGAGCTTTGTAGTATCAGTGACAAAAGTGACTGCTTCAAAACCCCACGTCGGGGAGGGGGGCGGTGGGCAGAGGCTCTGAGCTGCAGTGGGAAGAGCAGAGGGACTCGGTCAGAAGATCCAAATATAGCTCCAAGCCGTGCTGAGATTTGTGGGGCTCTGGATGTGTCTCGTAACATCTCTGTATATAGGTCAGGGCCTTGCGAAATCGGCTCCATAGGTTTATACTGAGACCCACAGGGAACAGAAAAGAGTGTGAGAACAGTGCTGCTGGCCACAATAAACGTCAACCCTAGACAGCTCGTATTTACTCTGATGCCCCTTCTATGCCCGGGTCCCGGTTATGCATGCCACATGCACTGTGGCATTTAAATCACCTAACAGGTGGGTACTTGCTATTCATCGTTGTCAGGTGAGGAAGCCGAGGCACAGAGGGGTCATATAATTTGCCTGAAGTCACAAGGTAGGTGGTGAAGGCAGGGGGGTTGGATACAAGATGCTGGGGTCGGGCTAGGGGAGGGGAGGGCCTTACCAGGCAGTCGCTCTCACGGGGCCCTGTGCAGCCGGCGGCACACTGGTTATGGCAGCAGTCGCTGGGGGACCTGCCGCGACAGCGCCCTGAACACTGCTGGGCGCAGATGATTTTGGTCACTGAAAAGGAGCACAAGTCACCTGTGAGCCGAAGAGCCAGGGAAGGGTCATTTCTCAGGAACCTTGCAGAGCGCTGGCCGACAGCAGATGAAAAAGTGAACCAGGTGGTAAATGTAGTGATTCCCCAGCTTGTTCGAGTTCCCAAACATTTACATTCTGCCTAATAACACTGAATTATGACCTTTCTTTATTGCACCTCTGTTTTCTACTTATTTTTAATCACTTAGGAGAATTAACCACATCAGGTCTAGACTTCTGGACCTGCTTGATAATTACATGCTAGTTACACTGGAGATGCTGGATGATACCGAAAGCATACCAAATAACAGAAATGCCTGCCAGAAAGTAGGGCTTAAAAGGACAAAACCATCACATTACAAACTGAAGGGCAGACCATGAACTTTTAAGGTAACAGGTCCCCAGATTCCTTGGCCATCCGTGCTCCTAAGCTAGGATCCTGCAAAAAAAAATCCTCCAGAGAAGATTGTTCCTGCTTCTGGGTAGGCGGGCCCCCCAGAAAGAGAAAATAAGAAGTGTTGTGACACTCAGGTAACACGGACCAGTGCTCTGTTCCCAGAAAATTCTGCCAAACGTATTGCTCAGAGAGAGTGGCTGGGTGTGCGTGGCTGGCTTTCACTCACTTATGACAGGCGGGAGTGCCCCAAGGAGCCCACGCTGGATTACCCGCATGCAGGGAGATTTGCAAGAATGTCGTTCCCATAACCGCACATCTCGCCTTACTGCTTTTAGGAGTCTTCAAAGGGAAAACACATACAGTCCGCTAAGTATAAGGGGGGAAATGTGGGCACATATTTATCTGAAATTCTGTTTGCTGACTTACATTTCTGGCAATTCTCCTTTCCCGGACCCCAGCAACTTCCATTGGGACAGCCTGGATCACACTTTTGGCCTAAAATGCAAAGGTAATAGTTAAATTTGTATCTCAGAGGAAGCAAACAGGCTGATGACAATCTGCTCAAGCCGCTGAGCAACGTGATGCTCTAGAAACAAGGAACGGCTTTCAAATGTCTTATTCTGGTTTGTAAGGTGATTCAAAAGACTTTCACAAGAAAAAGAGAAGACGAGCCATGTTCTGCTTTTATTTACATTTCAGCTGTAGGAACAGAGGCAGAGAGTAATTATTGACTTGTCACGGGCCATGAAGACTGGGATTCAAATTAATTCGGTGGTCCAGTTTCCCATATGAGTTTAGGCTTGGAGAATTTTCCAGCTTCTCCCATGATGCCAAGGGGGTCTAATCTGGTGGGGCTAGTATGCACCCACTACATTCTCACTACGTCAGTTTCGAGTGACTGGGGGGGAGGGGGGTGGATCAGCGATCCTGGGGGTGAAAGGGTCCTGCAAATAAAGACTAGACCCCAAGCCAGACAGAGGCTCCAAATGCTGCACAAAGGGTCAAATGTTCACAATGTATATCACCTTGCTGATTAGCAAAACCTCCACTATTGATTTGTAAGCTACTGTCTGGAAGTATTTGCAGTTGATCCATCAGTTTTTGCAGTTTTTATAAACGATCAACTACAAATTATAGCCACAGAGGCTTTTAATCTCATTGGTTGTGTTTTGCTTTTATTAGCACGGAGATACCTGAAGACGAAAGCTGTATCTCTACCTGTATACAGAGAACAGGGTGGCCTTTGTTAAAACAAAGGTCAGCCATGAAAGTACCTTCCATTGCAAAGGCAAGTAACCTAAAGGAGGTCATATGTGTCCCAACGTCTTCTGCAGTCAGGGAGAATTTAGGTCCTGGCAGAATATGGATTTCAAATGGAAGAGCTAACGATTTCCCAAGTTACTATGGAATCAAGACACCTTTTTAATGAGACTGACCATCTTTACAATCACCCCAGTAATGAAAGGCACCAATGAAATGCCCACACTCTTTAAAATCATGAGAGATGCCAAGGCCAATCCCCAATGTACAGTATGGACTGTGCATTGTGAAGAAGAGAAAGACAAAGAGACAGAGACAGAGACAGAGATAGAAAGAAAGAGTGGAAAGAACAGAAGTACACAGAAACGTTAAGAGTGTTTGCGTCTCTATAGCGATACGTTATTTTTACTTTTTACCCTATACTGCTTATACTTCTCAAATTTCTATTATAAGCATGCAATAGGTTTATAAATCAAAAATATTTAAAATAAAAATGCTTAATGGCATCTTCCTGTAACAGAGAAAACATCTCTACCAACCAATGAATCAAGGTTTGCCTATAATTCTATTATCAACTCCCGTGACAAAAAAAAAAAAGAAAGAAAAAGAGAGAGAGAGAGAGAAAAGAAAAAATAGAGGTACATTATATAACATATGGGCAATAGAAAAAAGCAAAAGGAAGAAATGAGAATCATCCAGAAGTAATCTATACATATGAGTATACACACACACACACACACACGTATACACACATATAAGAATTGATGTCACACATTTGAGAAACTTAACAGAAGACCATGGGGGAAGGGAAGGGGAAAAATAGTTTCAAACAAAGAGGGAGAGAGGCAAACCATAAGAGACTCTTAAATAGAACAAACTGAGGGTTGATGGGGGAGGGGTGGAGGAGAGGGGAAAATGGACAATGGGCATTGAGGGGGGCACTTGTTGGGATGAACACCGGGTGTTGTATGTAAGCAATGAATCATGGGGATCTACTCCCTAAGCCAAGAGCACACTGTATATACACTGTATGTTAGGCAACTTGACAATAAGTTATATTAAAAAAAATTGATGTCACACTATACACTGTAGCATGACTTTTAAAAAGCTAATAAAATGTTATGACAATTCTTCCATGTCTTTATTTAAAGCATTTATTTAAGCATGATTTTTGCTGGCATGGCTGTACCATAATGTCTTTAACCAAGCTCTTATTTTTAGATCTCTAAGTTGTTTCCAAAATCCATTATAAATAAGGCTGCAAGGAATACTTTTGTACAAAAATATTTTTCTATAGCCTATAATTTTCATTCCCCTTATTGTGTTTTTCTTATAACTCCTAGACATGAAGTTCATAGGTTGGGGGGGGTGCATACTTTAAAGGTTTAATACATATTGCCAAAATTCTATCCTTGACCATGTTTTATTAATTTATATGCCCACAAGAAGAGTATGAGAATTTCTGCTTCTCCACACCCCTCCTGATCTGGGTATCTAAAAATCAAAAGGAACCCAAATCTTTAGCAAAGGCAAAAATGATGCTTCTTTATTTTATTTTGACCTTTTAAAAATTACAGTAAGAAATAACTTCTTTATTTCTTGGCCATCTTGTGGGGGGGGGTACAAACTGTGCATGTCTTTGGCCCCCCTTTTTATTATTGGGAGGTTCACCTTTTTCTTGGGATTCCTAAGACTACTTTATACAGTTTTCTTATCAAGAATATTAGCCCTTTTCAAGTCAAGCAGATGATCCACAATATTTTCTTGTTTGTCATTAATATTTTTTCCATGGAAAGTTTATGGTATCTGACTGGCTTTTCTCCAACTTGATATTACACACAGTCATGTTTATGCTTCCTTCTAGCACTTACCTATATATTCAGTAATTTATTACATATAATATGATTCAGAATTGATATGAGTGTACAAAGTGGATGATGGATTTATTTCGGTTTCCTCTTAAGTAAATCCACCTGATGTAACTTCAATTGCCAAACCACATCAACAATCACATAATGTGGGGGCACCCTGGAGAACCTTTCTGAATCTCAAATCCATCATCCATAAAATACTTTAATCACCTTATGAGATTTGGGGGATAAAAATTTAATGAGACAAGTTCTCAGAAGGCATGTGTGGCCTGAAAGTCACCGGCAAAGGGCAGGCCCCTGAGCTTGTCACTGGTTGGGGAATTAATGAGGACGGCAGGGGAATGGTGTTTCCTTCTTTTTTTTTTAATCATTATAGTTCTATCGCTTTGGTATTTTCTCCTTAATAGTTAAATCATTCTGGAACAATTTATTGTAGACGATGTAGATAATGGATTCTTCCCTTATTTGCTTAAAATGTCATTTCTTTATGGACATTTAATTTAGCACAGTTTATTCTTACTCTTTCTCTTACATATTGGTGGCTTATTCTTACATGCCTATTCTTAACCGAATATCATATCAGATTGCAGTTTGTAGCTTTGTCATATCTGAATCTTGTTATTGCATGCACCTATCATTCTTCCTTCCCAACACTTTCTTCAGGGTCTTTCCCATGGTCTTGGCGTGATGAGGGCACATGCGCCCTTTGGGCTGTCTGACCTTATGGATATCACAGCCTTCCTGTGTCAGTGTTTGTTTTTGGTATTGTTATAAATGTGCACAACTTAACCTCCTCACTGTCCATCAGATAGCTGCGGAAAGGTTAGCTGTTATGTGATGGATAATACAAAATTTTGTGTCATAAGATACAGTTTTCAGTTTCTTGCAAACGCAGCAGGGGCCAAGCTGAGTCTGTGTAGGAATAATCTATTTATAAAACAAAGGGGCTCAAAACCCACGTTCACAGCAGCATTATTCTTAATTATCATACACAGAAGTAACGCAAGAACTCACCAACTAATGCATGGAGGACAAAGCATGTACACGCAATGGAATATTATTCAATCATAGAAAGAGAAGAGGTTCTGACGTATGCCACAACATGGAGGAAACTTGTGGATGTTATGACAAGTGATAGAAGCCAGTCAAGTACTCTGACTCCGCTTGTACGAGATCCCTAGAACAGCCACGCTCACAGGGATGGGAAGTAGCATGGTGGCTGCCAGGGGCTGGGGGCCGGGACAGGGAGTTAGTGTTTAATGGGGACAGAGTGTCAGTTTCATGAGATGAAAAGAGTCTTTGAAGAATGGAGGGTGGTGATGATCACACCACGGTGTGAATGTACTTAATACCGGTGAACTGTACACTTGAAAGTGGTTGAGATGGTAAATTTTATGTTAAAGTATTTCACCACAATAAACAAACAAACAAATCAGTAAGATTAAATGAAATCCCCACCAACGGGCTCCAGTCAGTTTTGAAGATCCATGTGCCCTCCAAAGTCTTTGAGACCAAAGAAAACAAAAGCAACAACCAAAAAACCCCAAACAAAAACACACATCCACTGCACAGTTCAGGGAAACAGAGAAGCAGGAAATGGTGACGGCTTCTTATTTTAAAGGACTGAAAGATGAGGGAGATCAGAAAGGGGGATGCTAAGCGGAGCTTGGTAACCGTAGGCAAGTGTCTGCAGTTTCCCACACAGCACTGCCAGGGGGCCAGGTGGTGCCGCCTTGACCTACAGCCTGGCCCCCTGGCAGCCTCTCCCTGGCACGGGCGCTTTACTGATGAACGGCAGGGACTAGGTCATGGGCATTAGGGGGAATATGGACAAACTCCTGCCCTGTGTGCTGTGCCCAACCTCGCCTGGGGCTCCGTGTAGGAGGGTGGAGGTCACAGCATCGCTTGGAGGCTCAGCCGCAAGTCAGAAGCACACAGAAGTCTGGCTTGGCTCCTCCTGCGAGGATGTGGGAAGCCCACGTGCCAGGACTCATGGCCACACGAGGGCTCAGCTGTCCCAGTCGGGGGGAGGGGGTGATGTGCAGAAACAGACTGTCCCTCTGTCTTAAATAAGTCCTCTCCTCGTGGGCAGATCAATTGTTCACTAGTTACTTGGGGTTGAGATTAACGTGACTTAAACATCGACCCTTTCCGTCACTCCCTCCCGCCCCACCCCAACACGCTACGGCTCTGTCCCAGCACCGGAGCTACATGCAGGGGGACGTGCCTATAGAACACTTACAGGTGCCCATGTGAGTCTGGAAGTCCAACGACATGTTGCTTATGAAATCGCTGTCCACGATATCTCGCCACTGGATGGTCTCCACGTTGCAGAGGACAGGGTTGTTGCTAAACCGCACGGCGCCCTGCAGGATTTCTGTGCGAGCAAAGAGCCTCAGTTAGCCATCTGCTCCCACAAAGTGCATATGCATTTCTCCACATTTCGAGTCCTGCCAAACCAATGCCGGTATGCAAATGAGACTCCCTACAGAGCTTTGGTGGGGGCAGCTGAAAAACGAGTCCATGACAGTGCCTTGGAGGAATTAGGTCCCCCCTGCCCCCGCCCCAAAATGGGCCTTTGATCAACAATCGGAATTCAGAACTATGGGGAGGAGGAAGGAAGCTGTACGATGATGTGAAGGGGCCAGGTACTCGGCTAGGTGATTTAAACATTCTCTTTAAAATATTTTTAATGTTTATTTATTTATTTAGAGAGACAGAGAGAGACAGAGCATGAATGGGGAGGAGCCGAGAGAGAGGGAGACACAGAACTGAAGCAGGCTTCAGGCTCTGAGCTGTCAGCACAGAGCCCGATGCGGGGCTCGAACCCACAAACCGTGAGATCATGACCTGAGCTAAAGTCGGACACTTAATCAGCTGAGCTACCCATGCGCTGCTAAACACATTCTCCTCATTAATCTTTGCAGTGGTCCCAGGTCTCTCTGTAAGTTTAGATCCGTAAATCATGCCCAGCACCCCTCCCCAGCACCCCTCTGCCAGGAAATGGCTCTGGATCTGCCATCTGCACGAAGTACCACCGTGGAAAAGGAAGGGGGCCCCCGAGGAAGAGCTCTGCGGCTGCTGGAAAGAAGGGAATTCCCCAGAGCAGCCAGGAGCGGACCACGGAGGAGCACGGAGGGAGGCCACAGCTGGCTCTCTCCAGCCAGGAGACCGCAGCAAACGTGCACCCATGAGGTCAGCGGGCATTTTCTTCGGCGGATGGTGGGGAACAAAGGAATCGCAGAAGGAAGGCTGGGAGGTCCAGAGGGCCAAAGCTGTGGAGCTTTGGGTATAAAGTCAGAGACAGCAGCAGGGCCATGCAGAGAGAACATTTGGATGAGAGGTCAGAACTGGAAACACACACTGGGGGCATCAAAGCCGCGGTGACAATCGGGACAACAGACCAAGGTGGCAGGAAAGAGAGCGTGATGGAAGGTCACGGTGGGGCCGTGCAGAGCACCCACCATCTGCCATCACAAGGAGTAAAAGGAAGGCAGCAAAGGTACCAGGCGATTCAGGTGCCCCCACCTGCTAGCTTAGCGAGAACGAGGTGGGCAGTCTGGAGACGGTCATTCCTTTGTTTTTACTTTCAGTATTTCATGATTATATACCTGGCGGTGGGCACCAAGCTAATTATAAATAACAGTACTTACACTAAAAAATTCACAATCATTACCTAATAACATTAACTGATCTGCATTTATACAACCCCATGCCAACAGCAGAAATAATACCAACAACAGAAATAATTTCTAAGTGCTTTCTCTATGGTAATCCGCTTAATTTTCTCAACGCCTGTAGGAAGTGTGTTACCATCGCCATCCACATTTGTCAGGAGGAAACTGAGACACAGAGGCTCTGCTCCGGGGGCATCTGGCTGGTGAGTGATGGAGCCAGGGGCTGGAACCCAGACAGCTTGGCTCCAGGGTCCACGCTCTTAACCACATCAGCCAGTCACCACGAGATAGCACGAGGCCAGGCAGGCAGATTGAGGCACGCCGAATGCACACACTCTTTAGCCAAATGTGTAAATAGCGCAAATTAGTATTAGCGTAAACACAGACGGGGTGCGTGGGCGTTCAGAGCAGCTGACGTGGCGGGCGGGAAGTCTCAGGGCAGTTTTATAGAATGGCCAAACCCAGGGGCCCCGCTGTGTGGCGTGCCAGCCGCCTGCGCGCCCGGGTTTGGATGTGTTGGCATATTCCCCACGACCGCCGTCAGGCCTCCACTGTCCCCAGGACTCTTTCTGTCATGCATTCTCTGCTGTCACACACCCCCCCCCCCCCATCCTGCTTTCCTGGTGGGCCCCCTTTCCATCAGAACTGCACGGCACATCGGAAGGGTAAGGACTCTGGGGGCAGACATTTGGTGGCCATTCCTGGCCATTTTTTCACTCACTTGGGACCTTTGCCACCATATCTTTATGTATAAAATGGTGGGCGTTTAATCAACGCCTGCTCTGAAGGGAGCTGATGGGCACAAAGTTCCCGATTTAACATGACCGGCACCATGCCTGCCACATAGCAGGGTCACTAATGACGAGGGCATGCTCGTCATTATCTTCAATTTTGTTTAAATCCACTTCCTGTCTCTTCTATGATCTTCCTTAGTTTCCACTGGGAGGGTCTTCACAAGCGTCCTACTCACAGGAATTCAAACTCCTTCTGTAATCACGTCATTCCCTGCCCTTTACTTAGACATGAATTTCTGTGTAACAGCATTACTCTGAAACGTTCTCAAACAGGGGTTGGTTTTTAATGCATATTCCTAATACCTGAGGTCCAGGGAGTAAGATGGGCAGTTTATTCACTCCCCAGGCACAGAAAGTCTGCATTCCAGCCAAGGTCGTCTGGATATTTTTCCATGAACATAGGAGAAGTGCCTTAAATCTTCCCTTACCATCTCATCAGCTACCATCTTCTTAAAAACTTCCATCTACTGTATCTTGTACACAGTTGGCACTCAATACATTTGCATTTGATGAACAAAAGTCTTCTCTAGTGACATTAAGAAAAGTGACAGGTTTGCTGTGGGGGTGTCTGGGTGGGTCAGTCGGTTAAGTAGCCAACTCTTGATTTCGGCTCAGGTTTCGGATCTCATGGTTTGTGAGTTTGAGCCCCGCATGGGGCTCTGTGCTGGCCGTGTGGAGCCTGTTTGGGATTCTCTCCCTCTCCTCTCCTCTCTCTGCCCCTCCCCTGCTCATGCTCTCTCTCTGTCTCAAAATAAATAAACTTAAAAGAAAAGAAAAGTGACAGTTTTGCTGAGTACCATCTGAGCGACTCTCTGCACCCACAGCCTCCCTGTGCCCTGGTCTCTCACCATGTAAGTTTCTCATGGGCAGTTCCCGCAGTCCGGTTCTATTCGTGCCATAGTTGGATAAGACAGATAAGGCATGGGTGTTTTCATAGAGCACATTGCCTCGGATGATCTGCAGGTTTTCCAAAGGAATCTTCTCCACCGTGTTGAGAGCAATGAGTACATAGCCGGCAACTTCCTGGATGGTCTAAAGAGAGAAAACACAAGGATGTCATTTCTCTTGTGCAGAAGTCAAGAATCCAAGATCTAAAATGGGTCAAGAAAGCCCAGGGCACCTACATGAGCACTGACAAACATAAAGCCCGTAGATAACTACAGGGGGGACACAGGAGGGGACAGAATTTATGATGACTCCTGTACTTTCACCTCTTGAGCCTGCTGGCAATAATAAAGGGCAATGGGCATTATTTAGGAATGCCGTGACTCTCATTTTACTTGGTGTTCAATATATTCAGAAGAGAATAGAAATGTTTTATCAATTCATTTTGTATCTGTCTTCCATGCTTTCTTACTTAAAAAAAAGAAGAAAGGAAGGAAGGAAGAGAGGAGGGAGGGAGAAAGGAAGGAAGGAAGGGAGGGAAGGAAGGAAGGGAGGAAGGGAGAGAGGGAGGGAGGGAGGGAGGAAGGAACCCAGAAGGAGGCCAATCAAATCCAAAGCTTAACTACCGCCAACACCTGACGCCTTCCCAGCTGGCTCCTACTGGCTCCCTAGAGCCTACTGCGAAATATTTGTGAACTGGTTTCGCTGAAATCAACCAGAGTAGAATATTTACACTAAAGGCATAGGCAAATGTTACAAAGCAGGACTTTTTTTTGTTTTGTTTTGTTTTTTATTTATTTCTAGGAGACAGAGAGAGCGTGAGCAGGGGAGGGTCAGAGAGAGAGGGAGTCACAGACTGAAACAGGCTCCAGGCTCTGAGCTGGCTGTCAGCACAGAGCCCGACGCGGGGCTCGAACCCACAAACTGCGAGATCATGACCCAAGCGAAAGTCAGACGCTCAACCGACTAAGCCACCCAGGCGCCCCGTGGACTTTTTTTTAAGAGCTAACGTATCAGGATACCACAGCTAAAGCATTGGCTAAACGTTTAGTATCTATGATGATAGACGAAGGCCAGGCTCTTACTCTCTGACATGATTTCACAGCTACAACTTCACACCAGCTGGTGAAGTGGCTTTCTGATAGAACCTAACATCGGCCCGTAATTGCCGCAGCAAAAGCAAACAGATTTCCAGTTAAATTCTGTCAAGATCTTTATCTACTTATATTTCCCTCTATCATATTTGGGTAAGACTGTCAAATTCATCGAACTAACTTTTAAGAAGGAAAGGTCGTAATTCCTTTGCATGTAGGTGATTTCCAAATTCCCAAGGACCACCTCACAGTTATTGAACATCCTCTGAAGGCTGAGAAAGTGGTCTTCAAAAGTGCCCAACTGGGTGAGCCGGTTACTTGTACCTTGGCAAACTGCAAAAAAAGGAAAAAAGATATCACGTGAAATACCAGGTAGAGTAGCAGAAACAACATAAAATGTTCACAAGTTTCAACAAACTTTTGAGAGTGACTTACAATGTAAATTCTGGTAAAAGGTCACTCAAAACAAATGTGGCAGAAAGTGTTTGTTTATCTAAGGTACAGTTCATCGTAAGAGATAGCTCATCCCTATGATTCATGAAATCTTTATAAAATGTTAAAAATTCAAGGGGACATGGGAAAATTCTATGAAAATCTTTAAGACAAAATAGTCTTTTAGAGCTTTGGTAGACAAAAATGTATCATTAGATAATAAGCTAGTTACAATGTTGAATTAATAGCTACATAATGAACTTTTTTACATTATGAAAAAGATAGAATTCTCACATTACTGTACCTCCAAAGGATATTTATGAATATAACATCCAGCAGCTGATATTTTCTTTCTTTATTTTTTATTTATTTTTATTTATTTTTTATTTTTTATTTTTTTGGTAATTTTATTTTTTTATTTTTTTATTTTACAAATAGTTTATTGTCAAATTAGTTTCCACATAACACTCAGTGCTCATCCCCACAAGTGCCCTCCTCCATGCCCATCCCTTCTCCCCCCCACATCCATCAGTCCTCAGTTTTTGTCAGCATTCAAGAGTCTCTCATGGTTTGCCTCTCTCCCTTTCCCCCACCATTTCCCCCCTTCTTCTCCCCCTTGTTCCTCCGTCAAGTTCCTCCTAATCCTCCTATACGTGCAAACATATGATATTTGTCCTTCTCTGCCTGACTTATTTCGCTCAGCATAACACCCTCAAGGTCCATCCATGTTGCTACACATGGCCAGATTTCATTGTTTCTCATTGCCATGTAGTATTCCATGGTATAGATAAACCACATCTTCTTGATCCATTCATCTGTTGATGGACACTTAGGCTCTTTCCATGTTTTAGCTATTGTGGAGAGTGCCAGCAGCTGATATTTTCTGACCACAGTGTTGTACAACTTAAAATCAATGACGAGTGTAAATCGAAACCCGATTGGCCAGAGATTAAAAATATTCTTCTAAAGTAACGCATCAGAGAATGAATCAATGGTCTAATTATACATCTAGAAAATAATGAAATGGCAACATACATTTAAAAACACACTCGGGCACTAAGAAACCATTATGTCCTTTTATCTGTCCACACTCTATGCGAATCCACCCAGCATAGGGGCAGATGCAATCGCACACAGCCTTTGCACGCTTAATTCCCTCATGTTTTAACTTACTAAAAGAAGGAGTGTAAATTGGGGGACAGAGTTAGACTGTGGAAATACACTTGACAGTCTATATTTAAAAGCAAAGGAGATTATAATAAAGTCATAGCTCTTTGAAAGACATGTTCAAGCAAGCATGACAAAACAAAGAGGTTTGGGGCTTTTGAAGCAGGGAGCTTGTCAAGCGACTATACTTTGAACCAAAATTATCATAAGAGTGAAGAAATATGGCCTCTGGCTTTGGAGGTTACATTCTGAACTAGCCAGGTTCTGCTACACGTGCAAAGGCATGGCTGCAATCCGTAGCCAGGTGGCTGAACACAAAATCAAGGCCAAAGTCAATATGCAGGTACTTTCCTCAGAAACTCTTCCTAAATTTACATTTCCTTTCGATAGACTTCTTTGTTCCCTCCCCATGGGAACTGCTCTGAAGGGCATCGTCTGCCCTTACATTTTAGTGCCGCTGCAGCAAGCACATGTTGAGACACCTCACACTCGACGTGAAGCATCTGCACCAACATTAAATATGAAGCAATCGCCACATCCTCTTTAACTCTACGGGGATTTCCCTCCACTGCTATTCTGTGGTCTCATTCAAATCTGGCGGCTGAGAGAACACTCACATGGGAACTTCGACAGTCGACAAGACTGAGCCCCCATCTACTGATTCCATACTTCTTCCAACCATAACACTGGACGGATCCGACGTCCCGGGGCTGCTTTCACTCAGGAGGATGGGCTGCTCCGATTGCAGCCTCACTTTGGAACGGCTGCGCACAGTTGGCAGCAAAGCACATAGGTGTGGCCAGACTGCTTTCTCAGTCCCAAGGTCCTTAAAGGTGCCACCACCGGTGTAGGTACGGGGTTGTGGCAATAACTCATGACCTTTCGGTCGGCATATGTGGACACCAGAGCTCCTTTCCTCGCTGGCAGACTGCGGTCCCTACATTTCAGCCCAACCGACTGGCTATCATCGAAGCGGCTCAGTATTGACCATGCCCTTATTCCAGTCAGGTGAACTCCTAGTCAGTCCTAGAACTCAGGGTTGGAGCTCATTTCAGACTTTCTTCAGGACACAGAGAAATGAAAAGCAGTAACAATTGCTTTCGTTAAATTTTTAAAAAATGGTTATTTATTACTGACAGAGAGAGACAGAGCACAAGCATGGAGGGGCAGAGAGAGCGGAAGACAGAATCCAAAGCAGGCTCCAGGCTCTGAGCTGTCAGCAGAGCCCAATGCGGGGCTCGAACCCGTAAACTGCGAAATCATGACCCGAGCCCAAGTCAGATTCTCAACAGCGCCACCCAGGCGCTCCTCAATTGCCTTCATTTTAAATAATAAAGGATTTCAGCTTGTAAATTTCTCTCAGCAGAACCAAAGAATTTTCATTAATAAATCAATAACAAAGTAACTTTTGTCAGTAAAAAAGGAAGACATGCCCTTTAAGTTTAGCCTACTACATCCGAGCAAAAATAATTTAAAAAACACTGTATTTGTGCTTTCATTCAGTCATTCAAAAAATGCTAAGTGAGCTAAAATATTTATTTGATGAATCCCTCCCATCACCCTGCATTGTTTACAATTAAATATGAGCTACTTCTGTCTTCAGAAAAAGATGCTATATATGGAAGATAATAGCAACACTGCACAATGTTGATATGAACATTTATTCATAAAACATTTTAGGAAGCAACTAGACAGCTTGTGTAAACAAATATGCTTAAAAAAAGCTTCATGCAAAATGTTCATTTTTTAAAATGATGGAAAAAAAAAAAAACCTGCAAAAAGCCCTGAATGCTCAATTGTCCATCACATGTATTTTTGGGAACAAGAAAGCAGTTTTAGGCTGTGTGATTCAGTTTAAGGCAGGTCCATCTTGAATTCTATTCCAGGATTAACTACTAAAGGATCAAAAGAAATCATTACAGACGTGTTTCTTCAGAGGCTTTCCCCTGCCTTGTGCCCCACAGGAGATGACAGTGTCTAAGTGAAATCCAGAGTGAGGATCAGAATAGTTTGACCTAGGTTTCCAGATTCAACAAAGTATAATCTTTGCTCTCTAGTTATACCAAATGTCTCACATTATGAATATAAAGTAATGAAAAGATTTAAATGCGACACCACTGAATGAGTAAAATTATTTTTTTAAATCACAAATTAGGCAGATTTAAGACAAAACTGCAAAGAGCAAGAGCTTTTTTATTCGTCCAGGAGAAAGTTTTTGTTTAGCCACTTCCTCATTATGTGACCCTGAATGACTTCAAGTTCTCTGCGGCACTCTTCCCCAAGTTGTAGATATGGTAAAGCTAATATTGACCTTCCAGAATTGTTTTAAAGGCTGAATGAACACAAAAGCTTTCAGCTGTCTTTTGTTAAAGTTAACTACGGAGAACTGTGACAATAATACAAGCGCACCTGCCCAGATGTTAGTGGACCTCTGTGGATATATACCTGCCTGAAGGCGTTGTCTGAACTGGGACTGTCTGGATCTGCAGACAGCCTTATTCAAATATTGGACATTAAATAGACTTACTCTGTCTGTAGAATATTTATCAGAAAAGGAAGGGAAGAAAAAGGAACACATTTAATGAGTTCATTAAAATATGCATTGAGGGGCACCTGGTGGCTCAGTCGGTTAAGCATCTGAGTTTGGCTCAGGTCATGATCTCGCAGTTTATGACTCCAAGCCCTGTGTCAGGCTCTGTGCTGACAGCTCAGAGCCTGGAATCTGCTTCAGATTCTGTGTGTTGCTCTCTCTGCCCCTCCCCTGCTCACTCTCTGTAGTCTCTCAAAAATGAATAAACGTTAAAAAAATTTAAAAACATGCTTCGAGGATTAGGTGCATTTATTATTATTATTATTTATTATAAATTAGCCATTTATTCAAAGAGAAGTTTGATATCACTTTAGGGCTATACATTTGAAGATCAGACAATTAAAACTGTATCAAGCTCCATACAAAATGTGGTTGATTTGCTCTACCTCTTACAAATCAACCGACAAATTCTACTGATTCAAGAGCAGCAGTCTCCAGGACACAGGCTCTACAAAGCACCTGTCTTTTCATTCCCCAGTTTTATTATGAACATTCATAAATGTGCAGACAAGCTGAAAGAAAGATATACTGTGAATATTCCAAGACTCGCCTTGTGTTTGTTCATCTTGTCACATATCTAACCATCTTTTTTTTTTTTTTTTGGATGCATTTTAAAGGTATAAATATCAGTACATTTCGCCCTGGCATAACTACTGATCACAGCTCAAGATGAATGTACAGCTATTGCTGTTGTTGACATCATCCACAAGTGTGCAACATCTGCAAACTGTGGGGTAATCGATCTTCAGTGTAATATTTGAGAGTTTCAACAACCTGCACTCCTACCGCCATGTAGAACATCGTCCGTAGGGGACCCCCTTGTGCCAGACAATCCGGGCCCCTGTACACCATAAACCACACTCTGGTTTGTTTTCATTTAGAAGAGTTTTGCCTATTTTAAAATTTAATACTAGTGGAATGATGCACTATTGCCTTTTTGTGTAAGGCTTATTTAAAAAAATGTTTTTTTAAATCTATTTCTGAGAGGGAGAGAGACAGTGTGAGCAGAGGAGGGTCAGAGAGAGAGAGAGAGCACAGAGCTGGCTGTCAGCACAGAGCCCGACACGGGACTTGACCTCATGAACTGTGAGATCATGACCTGAGCCAAAGTGGACACAACCAACTGAGCCACCCAGGTGCCCCCCCAAAAATGTCTTTTAATGTTTATTTTTGAGACAGAAAGAGAGAGTGCAAGTGACAGAGGGGCAGAGAGAGAGAGTAGGAGACACACAATCCGACGCGGGCTCCAGGCTCTAAGCCGTCAGCACAGAGCCCGACACAGGTCTCCAACTCATGAACTGTGGGATCAGGAGCTGAGCCGAATGGACACTTGACTGACAGAGCCACCCAGGAGCTCTCCTAGCCTGCTGGTTTGAGATTCATCCATATTGTGTGGCACTAGCTTTTAGTGACAGATTGGGACAAGTGGTTTTTTTTTTGATTAAAAAAATTTTTTAATGTTTATTTTTGAGAGAGAGACAGAGAGAGAAAGAGAGAGAGCACCAGTAGGGGAGGGGCATAGAGATGGAGACACAGAATCTGAAGCAGGCTCCAGGCTCTGAGCTGTCAGCACAGAGCCCGACGCAGGGCTCGAACTCACAAACTGTGAGATCATGGCCTGAGGCAAAGTCAGATGCTTAACCCACTGAGCCACCCAGGCGCCCCGAGACAAGTGTTTTGTGGGAAGTTGTCTTATCCAAGTGTATTATCCTTGGACTGATCCACAGTCTGGTTGTCCTTTTTTCTCAAGAACCCCCCCAATTTCTCTTAACTGAAAATAAAGCAATCTGCCTCCTTGATGTCTTGGATACCCTTGACTTTATGGGATTAGGGCCTGTGGCTTTCTCGTGTCATTACGGGGCTGTACGCCTCTCTTTCCCCACAAGCCTGGGCAAATCTGTATTGCTGATTAAGATACAACATTAAAACAAGTTTCTCCAGATGTTCCCAAACCCACTTAGACACTTCTGAAATTGCCTAAGAAAATTTATAATTGTCTTAATTTGTTGTTTTCTCAACTACGTGTTACTGTCTGCCAAAGCAGTTGGGCTCTTGTAAACCCCCGCCTTTGGCCTCCTAAATTGTCTGCTTTCATCCGTGCCCCATTTTCTGCAGAACACCTTGTTTTGAAGCAGAAATCACATCACACCATTCCGTGGCTCGAACCATCCAAAAGCTTCCCAGTGTAATGAGAACTCAGTAGAAGTTGCTTTCTCGTCAGCCCTCCTTCCTTCTCTCAGCCTCTCCCTGCTCACTCCCCTGGTTCTCTCTAGCTGGCCCAGTTCTTGCCCCCTTCAGGGCTCGAATGCTCTTCCACTGCCCTCCAGATTTGTGCATCTCGGCCTTCGTTTTATTACTGGGATTCCCACTCAATGGCCATCCCTTCAGAAAAGACTGTCCTAAAACCAGATGAGGTTAAGGACCCACCATTACATTCTATCACATCACCCTGCTTTCTTTACTTCTTAGTAAATTTATCCCTACTTAAAATGATTGTTTCTGCAAATATATATATTTATTCATTTTTCTATATGGTGGGGAGAGCTGGACTTTATATAGATACATGGGTACCTCATTGCCCTGACTACTGTGAGATGTGTACTTGTGTCCTTGCATGTATATTTTTGATGGGAAAACAATGGGTGGCTGTGTGATCTGGATGACAGGGATGTGACCATGAAAGTCATTGATGATGTGAAATGGGTCTCTTTGCCTTATTTGTTTCCATATGTCTGACAGAGGAGGCAGGATGCCTTACGAGGGTCTATCCTCACCACGTTCTGGTTGGTCACTGTAAACTCTTTCTAGTCTAAGTAGCATATTTGATTAAGCCAGGGGACTTTTTCCACTTTCATGCTGAAGAGGTTTAGGGAAATCCCAAATAAGATGATAGTTATACAATGGGTTTAAAAAATACAGAAGAGGGGCACCTGGGTGGCTCAGTCGGTTGGGCGTCCGACTTCGGCTCAGGTCATGATCTCGCGGTTTGTGGGTTCGAGCCCTGCGCAGGGCTCTGTGCTGACAGCTCGGAGCCTGGAGCCTGCTTCGGATTCTGTGTCTCCCTCTCTCTCTGACCTTCCTCTGCTCATTCTGTCTCTCTCTCAGAAATAAATCAGAAATAAATAAAACATTAAAAAAAACAACTATGATCTATTCTTCAGAAAAAAATACAAAAGAAAAAGATACTCAGAGAATTTGCCAGAGGTTTTATTGTATCAGAACTGATCATTTCTTTTGCCTTACTGAAACTGTATTGTGGTGGTAACTTCAAATGTGCTAAAAATGCCCAGAAAACACACTGAGTTGTTAACGATGGTCTTTTATGCATAGTGGAATTCAGGGTGTTTTATGTCTTCCTTATAGTTTTTCAATTTTTCAAGCTGTCTACAGTGATCATATATTCCTTTAGAATAAAAAATTACTGAGGGGAAAATTTACAAAAATCTGTGTTGAAAAAAGCTAAAAGAAAGACATTTTATTTACTTTTTATTTTTTTAAAGACTTAAAAAAGTGTGTGTGTGTGTGTGTTTAATTTCTGAGAGAGAGAGAGAGAGAGAGACACCATGAGCAGGGGAGGGTCAGAGAGAGAGGGAGACACAGAATCCCAAACAGACTCCACGCTCTGAGCTAGCTGTCAGCACAGAGCCCGACGCAGGGCTTGAACCTACGAACCGTGAGATCAAGACCTGAGCCAAAGTTGGATGCTTAACCGAATGAGCCCCCCAGGTGCCCCAAAAGAAAGACATTTTCATAAAATACATTTTTATAGGAGAAATGATCAACTATGTAGATCCTCAAAGTTGTGCATTATCCCTGTTAAACAGCTTTAGAAAGTGCTTCAAAAATTAGAAATAATTGATGAACGGTGAAGTGCTATATACAGAAAATGTTAGAAGGGGAGTACGCCGTAGATTATTCCCCTCATTATTGTTCTGAATAGCTGCGTATTGGAGCTCTTGGAAAACACCATACATTACACACAGATAGTTTTCCTTCAAACAGTGATGGGCTTCTCAGATTGCATTTCCCCCCTGATCTGTAAATACATTTTTACATTGGTTTTGGGGGGCACAGGGTACATGTCTCCCATAGAAAAATATTATAAATTGTGATCCAATTTATATACAACGGCATATACAGATTCGATCCAATCCAGTCCAAGGGCAAACTACAGTCACTCCAATTAAGTTAACAAGCAGAAGATTTTAAAATAACGTCTCTTATTTTTGAGTTAGGGAACAGAACACCAAAACTGGCTGAATTCCATTCCCATGACTCTCCTCCTAGCCACTAACATAATCCCAAGCCAAGTTTATGATCTTTTTAGCAATATATGGAGTTAGGATACCTTTGTATATGGTGTTCAGTCTCTTGGGACTTAACTAACGTGTCTGAATCCCAGGAAGTCCAGTTCAATGACAGACTGTGGAATATGCTTCCAGTGACATCAAACATCAACACCTATCAACATCTATCGGAGTGACGATGGTGATAGTATCATTATGGGATGTCTCCCCACCGT
This sequence comes from Crocuta crocuta, assembly GCF_008692635.1. Lineage (NCBI taxonomy): Eukaryota > Metazoa > Chordata > Mammalia > Carnivora > Hyaenidae > Crocuta > Crocuta crocuta. The sequence goes on along the minus strand of NW_027530353.1, from coordinate 1,008,324 downwards.
GCGCCTCCCCCCCGTTAACTCTCTGGGTATCAGTGTCCTGACTGGTTAAAAATGGGACCAACTAGCATATTTGACAGGGTATGGTGAGCAGTAATGAGGGCACAGACATGAAAATACTTCATAAATCACAACTCTCTCAAAATATAAATTATGTCTGACACTGAAGCTTTACCCTAGCAGTATTCACAGCAATCAACCCTTTGCAATATTTCTGCCTATGTGTTCAATGGTACCAACAAACTATTTTTCCCCCGGGGGCTTAAAAAATTCTTTTAGGGGTGTCTGGGTGGCTCAGTCGGTTAAGAATCCAATTTTTGGCTCGGGTCACGATCTCAAGTTCATAGGTTTGAGCCCTGTGTCGGGCTTTGTGTTAACAGCTCAGAGCCGGGAGCCTACTTTGGATTCTGTGTCTCCCTTTCTCTCCGCCCTTCCCCCTGCTCACACTGTCTCTCTCTCTCTCTCAAAAATAAGTAAACATTAAAAAATTAAAAAAAAAAGAACTAGACTTCTATGTGGCTAACACATACCTTGACTGAATGTTAAATGCTGAGCAGGGCACACTGAAGAAAAGGCAGAGTGGTGGATTTGGTTTAAAACCTCTCTATGTGAAAATATAAACAATAGTGAATTTAGTGTATCTGGCTCTTCCTTCCTAGAGATATCATGAGTAAGCTCCTCCTCTCTGGACCAAGTTCTGTTTTATTAATCTCCTAGCTGGGGATTATTGCTTACTCATGCTCAGGGGCCCTCTCCTCACATATAGGAATACTTCTAAAGTGACTAATACCACTTCCCTTCCAAAAGTCAGGTAGCCAAACCACTGCTTATATCTGATGCCTCCACTGCAATTTCAAGCTTCTGACCTATTTTTCCAGAGCTCTGTTGTCTTCTCAGACTGACCAGTGCGGGGCAGTGCAGAGTCAGGAATAACATTACTGTGTGACATCTGCACAGTACTTCCGGTTTTGAAAGCTCATCCTCATGAAACCTGCCTGTTTCCTGGATGGGGAAGAACTGTGGAAAAGCCATTACCATGGAAGGATCCAGTGAAAGAGGATGGGTTTGCCCATCCAGTTCATTGTCTGCCACACAACGAGGGGACTCGAAGCAATGGGGCGGTGGGGGGTGGGATGGGTGGTAAAGGTGACACAAATGATTATCACGGACATTAAGTCCGGAGGACAGCTGTCAGAAGGAACTGGAAAACATAAAATTCCAAGACGGGGTTGGTGTCAAAGACACTGCTTGAAAACCAGTGTAAAACGTGTGAGAAAGTCTAACTCAGGCCTGCCCTCATTTTTACCACCACCTTTCGATTCTGACGTAGCTCGACCCCGTTCGGTAGAGACCAGGTAAGCAGAAAACAGTATGAAAGGTCGAGGGTTGGTGAGAACATGCCAGAGCCCTGGGCATGCTCGGCTGGCAACTCGCTACATCTTCAACATCCTCTCATCGTGGAGTCTAGCATCGCATCTCAGGGCACAACTCTTCTCTTCTTAGCTACGCCCTCACAATCCATGTCCTTTCCAGCAAGGTGACGTGGAGGTAAAGTGAGGCCGGGCTGACAAGATTTCACTCCTCTGGGCACAGTCCTCACCCAACTCACATTCCTTCTGTTTTACATTCTTCCCAGGTTCACATGACTCACTCCTTAATGACAAAGGGTGAGTAATACTCCCCATATTGGGCTGTTTCGAGGCTGCTTGAGTTGTCCCTCCAGAATTCATCTGAATGCCATGCATGGCTCAGAAGCATCATGGCAAGGTGGAGTCCTTACCCTTAGGTGTTGCTACAGCCTCTCGGTAAGGATTCATTCCCCAGTGCCATCTCCACCTGGGCCACGAGGCATTGTCTATTCTTTTGTTCATTCACTCATTGAACTAAAGCGCAGTCAATAAAATAGTATAACCACAGTTGCCAGGAATGAATCAGAAGTACTCACTGCCCTGAAGGGATACATTAGCTCTTTGGGGAGATGACTTGACACATGAAATAATCACAGGACATCCCAAAGCCTCTTGAGATAGAGACATACTAAAGGGACACAAGTCCAAAAGCAGAGAAATCGACAACTTGGAGTAATTTGAGAAAGGGATTCCAGTACCCCTTACTACCAAGCAAATGGAAACATGATACTTCACAATTCATAGTAAAAGAATAAGCTGCCCACAAGTGGCAGGTGTGGAGCCTGGTGACTACCATACACAGTCCCACAGCAGACAACACTCAGAAAACGAGTTTCTTCCATTCCGATCTGTTTTTCTGCATTCCCTTCCTCTGGGTCATTGCCCATATTCTAATTTGGGGGTACAAGTGACCCCTCCTGGGTTTGTTTATAGTTATCCATAAGCGTCATGTCTCCATCTGTACTTAGTGAACAAAATTCTGAAAAAGATTTGTGGTTTGCAAGGAAATAAAATATTTCTAATCCAGAAACGGGGGACAAGGATCTTTTTTGCAAGAGTTTCTTTGCATCTCTATGAGGCAATTCATGTCTACCCCAACCCAAGATGGCTTAAATGTTCTCTTAAACTTTCTCTTCCATTATTATCCATATTTTTAAAAAAATCAGTCTGCAATGCACAATTGTTTTTAAGTCTATATTTTGCAGAATTGTATTTTAAGTCTCTAAATACACACACATTTGGGGTGTGAGCCTGGGGTGCTCAGTCAGTTGAGCATCCGACTCTTGATTTCAGCTCAGGTCATGATCTCAGTTTGTGAATTTGAGCCCCGCACTGACAATGCGGAGCCTGCATGGGATTCTCTCTCTCCCTCTCTCTGCCTCCCCTCTGCTCGTGCTCTCCCTCTCTCTCAAAATAAATAAGTAAACTGAAAAATAAAACTTTAAAAAATATACACACATTGGTTTACCCATGAGCACTAGAAAAAAAACACAGAAATAGCCACCACCACCCCTACAAAAAAAAAAAAAACCAAAACCTAAAAAGCAAAATACAAAGCAAATGACAACAATAAAAACTGAAACAAGGGAGCAATCACTAAGACACCAGGGAGAGGCCATTATACTCGAGTTTC
>NW_027530353.1:958533-1005267 GCF_008692635.1 Crocuta crocuta | reverse complement strand
GCTAGCCTGTGAACCTGTGCAGTGAAGACTTCCAAAGGTGGCTCTTGCGGAACCACAGGCAAGCCTGGAAATGAAGCGCATGGAGATCAAAGAGCACTGCTACCCGGGAACCTCCAGTAGCCAGGGTGGATCTGGAATCTGCCTGGAGCATCGACATAGAACAATCAGTACCCAAAGGAGCAGGGGAAAAATGAAGACGTCAGAGGCCAAAGGAAACTCAGCCACTCTGTAGGGGGTTCCTGAGAGACAAACGGATTTGGGAGATGGGCTCAGAGTATGGGGGGTGGCGGGTTGAGGAGGTGGGCGAAGCTGACGGGCTGAGGTTTCCAAGCCGCCTCTCCGTCTGAGCTAGCGCTGTGCTGCTTTGGGGTGGACTTGTTCTCTGTGTCATCCATCTCCTCCCTTTTGCTGCTGGGAACAAATGAGAAGCAGGGAGCAGAAGAAAAATAATCTGCCTACAAAGATTAGTGGCTTGATTTCACTAATGAGTAGAGTCTACTACTTGCTTTTTTCTAAGCGACTGAAACATACTAGGTCCTCAGCAGAACTATGTGAACCAGTATTTCACTTTTTAATTTTTTCTTTTTCCGTTTTTTTTTTTTACTTACTCTGTTTTGTTTTTACTTTTTATTTATTTATTTCTTTTCAAATCCTTTGTGACATAAAAGTGAAATACTGGTCAAAGGATTTGAAAAGTAATAAATAAATAAATAAAAAGTAAAAACAAAACAAAGTAAAAAAAAAAAAACGGAAAAAGAAAGAAAAAATTTAAAAAGGACCATGTGGAAGACCATCTCCCCAGCCATTTTGACTACAGAACAATAAGGAAACTTTCATTGGCATCTGTCAATATTCAGTGATCCCTGAGGCACAAGGTCTGGATTAGAACTCGGGTCCCACCATTACAGAAGCAACTTCTTGATCGCGTTTAATCTCTTTTTCTTCACCTATGAAACAGGGACTTACGACTCGGGAGGATTCGATGAGACGGCTGAATTCCTGGCCACAGCACCTGACACGTGGCAGACCCTTAACTGTGACTATGGCTTGAATCTGAATTACATCTGGACTGGACCCCAGTAGAATGAATCTCTTCCTTCCTCCAAGCGCTCTGAGCGGTGGTCCCCTCTGCCTTCTGCTCGCAAGCTGTGTGTGGCCTGGCCAGCAGCTGTGAGCTCTCACCACTGAGCTACCCAGTCCGTCTGGGTCCCAGGGACGTGCCCATGGCTTGAAAGGAAGGCATCTGGACCCCATACCTGACCCCGGAGTCCGTGCTGGGCACTTAAAGCTGAGGAAGCCACACCTATTATGTGCCTTGTAGAATTCCCTTAAGAGAACTCCCAGCTTGCTGCTCAGAACATTCTCTACTGTTATTTTTCACTTAGAAGAAGCCCTCGTCTGACCCTTTGTGGTGGTTTCGTAAGCGTAGTTGGATTTGTGCGCTGTGTGCGTGCACATGTTTTTATTTAATGCTTGCTTTAAAATGGACGTTTTTGGGGGTTTTTTTTCATTTACTCCTACTTAATCTAAATATTCCCTTTAAGTTTCACTTTCAAATGGGAAGAGGAAGTAACAGTGTGAACAGCAGATTTAGGAAGACAGACCTGGTCCCAGTGGGGGAGGCCCAAAGCCACTTTCTCTAGCTAGCTCTGTGTCCCCAAGGCCACTTCCCGGGTTCATGGACAAAGAAAGACTGACCTGAAAGTCACTGACACCTACTAAGTTAACTCAGGAGAAGCCCAAGCCAAGTTTCTGCCACAGGGGAATTCTCATGTTAGCTCATACACTATGGTTTCTAGAATATATTAGCCCCAACATAAGGAGAGCTATCATTTAACAGTAGCTGTTCTTCTATGCAACCATTTGCTATTAGATGTGTCACCTGCCTGAAAAAAGGAGGAAATGGTGATGTGATGCTGCGCGAGCTGGCTTTCCCTTGCCGCAGGTCTAAATCTAGAAAGGAGAGAGCTTGAAACATCCTTTATGATGTTCCAGAGCAAGGGCTGGCACATGGTTTCTGAGGATAGCCAGAGAGTAAATATTTTCAGGTTTGCAGTTCATAAAGTGTCTGTCTCAACCTCTCAGCTCTGCTGCTGGCAGGCAAAACCAGCCAGTAGCTGGATTTAATTTAAGCAAATGAATGGGCATGTGGCATCATGTGCCAATGAGTTTTATTTACGAAAACGGCCAGGAGCTGGATTTGAACCATGGGCTGTCCTTCACCAACCTCTAGAGGAAAAGCCTAATAGGAGGTCAGGATGTACAGGATTAGATTTCCCTTTCCCATGTACTTTCTAGGAGGCACATGTGGTTAAACAGAACCATTTTCCTCCAGGGCCAAACTCCAAAAGAATTTTCTTAGGGTTAAGATCTTCCTATTTCATCAGAAGCTAAACAGAAGAATTGAAGATAACAGGGAGCTAAAACCTCATAAAGAAGTCAGGGGCAGGGAACTATCGTTGACTTGTTTTTGTGTAGGCAGTGTTACGGTTCTGTGCTAGGCATCATTTACTTTTGGAACTGAATGTCCAACTCTGTACCTCCCCACCTGAGAATCCCAGTCTTCCACGTTCATGACAAATGTCTGTCAAGTCCTGCTAGTCTGTCCTGAATTTTAAGCTTGCTATGAGTTTGTGAAGCAATCTACTTGTATTTCCAACTCTATCACATAACTATTCCTTACAGTGATCTGAAGTTGGACCCCTGGCTTCACACAGAGGCAATTTATTTCTCCTCTGCCTTATAGCTCTTGCAGATACAGGAAGACAATGATTGCTTGATTGCTTCTCGCAGCTCTCACCCTGGGGCTTTGCTCAGTGCTCTTGGGAGTTCCAGGTGTGTGGCACCTTCACAGTGACATACTCCAGAAAGACTACCCCATCCAGCTCCTCTTCCCAGGTCCTCCAGCCATGGCTGCCTCTTTATGGACTTGCACTTGCTCATACTTGGGTGGTGAAAGCGTTCTGTTGTTTCACAGCATATTTTGTCTCTTTAAAGAATAATGTGTCATCTGAGAACAACAGCAAACATTCTGTTTGCCTTGGCTTCCCTTTAGTTCATTACACTGAGAAATTCAGCAAGGAATGAGCGACAAATAAATAGTGCTGAATTACTCAAATTTCTGCACTAACGTCATATGTGGGTTCTCAGCAGACTTGATTCACTTCTTTTAAGTATAATAACTAATATGGCAGTTGAGCAATGAAAACGGAATCTCTCTGCTGCATCTATTAATAGTAGGGTTGATGGTAAATTCCTCTCCAGCTTGGACGAGGAAGTATTTTTCCTTGCTTGGGTCTCTCTTCGGTTTGCATTTCTATCACATCCCACTAGCCTCAGAGAATCAGCCTGACTGCAGATGTTGAAAGTCGTTTTCTGATTGAACACATTTGAGATTTAACCTGAGCAATCAATGTCTTCCCCAAACATGAGTCTGTTAGAATAATAAGAAAACATATCATTACTATCCTTGCTTCATTATTAGTATCCGACAGAATACATAAAAATAACTCACCCAGGTGATTTACAAAACGTATTTCACATCTTCCTTTGAAGAAATTCCTACTGTCCACTTTTATGTTTTTATCTTGCTAACAGAAAACATTTTGTAATTCTCTTCTTCCATAAGCTTTCCCAAAGAGCCTTCACATTTAAAAAAAAATTTTTCTTAATCTTAATTTTTGAGACAGAGACAGAGTATGAGCAGGGGAGAGGCAGAAAGAGAGGAAGACACAGAATCCGAAGCAGGCTCCAGGCTCCGAGCTGTCAGCACAGAGCCCAACGCGGAGCTCGACCTCACAAACTGTGAGATCGTGACCTGACCCAAAGTCGGACACCCAACCGACTGAGCCACCCAGGCGCCCCAACAGCCTTCACATTTTTTTTTAAAATATTTTTATTTATTTCTAGGAGAGAGAGAGACAACATGAGCAGGGGAGGGTCAGAGAGAGAGAGGGAGATACAGACTCTGAAATAGGCTCCAGGCTCTGAGCTGGCAGTCAGCACAGAGCCCAACGCGGGGCTCGAACCCACGAACCGCGAGATCATGACCTGAGCGAAAGTCAGATGCTTAACCGACTAAGCCACCCAGGCGCCCCAGCCTTCACATTTTTAAACACAGTGACTAAGATGAACTGCTCCACCATGATAAAAAAAAAAAAAAAAAAAGTCCAGGCCAAAGAATCCTAGAGTGGACTTCCTTCCCTCTTGGTAAGAAACTATTTGATGTTTTTCCCTGCGGGGACAATTAGAGACTAATCTCCAGGAGACCACATATGCTGCTTTGGATCAAAAGTGTCTCTCAAAATGCAGGTACTGTTAGATGAAGTGACAAGATGTCCACCAGGATGTTCTGTGATGAAACGAACCCATGGCCAAGTCACCAAGCCACCAAGCCGAGAAAAGCACGAAGGATGAAAGCTGCTTACCCCCGTGATCTGTCTAAGGACCAAATCCTGGCTCAACAATTCACTCCAGGAGATCGGAAACCTTCCTATTTGTTCTCGTGCCAGCCCTGGCTTCTCGGGCTGTCCCATTCAATCTGACAGAACATGTTGATGAAGATAAAGTCGTTCTTGGCAACCTGGGCTCTACATGTCCCTGCAAGGCCAGTGCCTGCGAGGGTGGCATCCAACGGCCTTTGAAATGGCTGGAGGCCTAGGCCCCGTATAATGGACATATTTCAATAGGTCGGTAATCTGTAATCTAAAGCGCTTTTCTGGTTTTTTGGGGTTTTTTTTTGTCTTTTGTTTTTGCTTTTCCAGCTGATTATCTGGTTATTGAGGCCAGTAACCAGAGAAGTAAAAAACTGTAAGTATGTCCTTTATGCCTTAACCGAACTCATCCTTAAGCTGTTTATTCTGGCACGTTGTCAAATCTTGAGAAGTGGGGGAGTGGTGGCCACAGAAGGGTTATTCCTAAGGGGCCGTAGGAGTGCCTTCCACTGCACGAATTTCTACTCTGTTGAATGGCCACTCAAATCGGATTGTTTGCCTTGCAGCCGAGAAAGTCTTCTACACAAGCATTTCTTTGTAAGCTCAATTAACTTTTACAATAATTTGGGCTTTTCGTTGAAGAGCTACAGATGTTATGTGGGTGGTGGTAAGGGTGAGGGGCTGGGGATGAGAACATGAAGGAATACGGCCTCCCCCTCTGGAAAATGTGGCCACACTTCCTTTCATGGAAAAAGCACATCAATTTTTAGGATTACTGAAAAAATTTAAATCGTTCATAGAACTGGAGAAAGCCAGGGCTGTTTGGTTTGGGGGAGGCCAGACCGGGCCATCTCCCAGCTTCCCTCCCTCCTAACGAGAGCCAGATCTTTGTGACAGGATTATCTGGAATTGTAATTTTACGCTTGGAAACAGTCCAAAAGTTGGGTGGCAGAACCCAGTCATTCATCAAATGCTTGCCTCAATTTGCAAAAGAAATACAAAACCAAAAATATCAAATAACAATTAGGAGTAAGTATCAATGTGCCAAGGGAGAGAGGAACCCTTATTAACTTAATTAATTTTCACTGGGAATGGTTTGTGCCATTAGAAATACACTTGCTTTTTTCCTCCTGAGTCTATTCATTTATTATTGTGTGTTGATTTGAGGTTAAATGGGGGTGTTGGTGTTTTGCTGGATGTTGGTGTTATTTCATAAAACAATTCCTAAATCCCGCAATACTTGTCATATAATGAATGCTTTATTCATTATACACTCATCCACTCGCCAAAAAAAAAATAACATTTACAAAATGCCTTATAATTTACACTTGCAAATCATCTTGACTTTATGATTCCTGTCTCTTACTTAAGCTCTTTAAAAAAAAAACAAGCTAATAAGGACATCACTGAGAATCAAGCCCACCAGAATAAAATGCCCCTTGTAAGCTTTTTGTCCACTTGTGACTTCCACGCAAGTAGTTAATGAGAGCCAGGTCAGAAAAGATTTCCCTTCACCGTTCATCCAGCATGGTGGCCAAGTGCACAGAGGTCGGCCATCAGGGCAGAAGGCTGTCCTGCTGAAGCACGTGGGTTCCAGCTCTGGACGCCTGCCTGTGGACAAGCAAGTGGTGTCACCTTGGGCAAATTACTTCTTGGGGAGCCTCACTGTGTTCTTCTGTGAAACGAGGATAGAAAGGGCCTCCCCCATGGCGTCGTCATGAGGGTGCAGTTAACATCTGTAAAAGAGTGCTGGGCTCATGTAAGCCATGGTCATTGTCGTCATCGTCACCGTGGTGCTGGTGTGTGCCAGACAACACTCGAGGTCCGGGGACATGCACAGATAGCAGTGACGCTGCTCCCGCCTCAGGAAACTTATGTTGCCGTGGGGAAGGCAGACTTGCACCAAATTGTCGAACAATTCGGGACTGAGCTGCAGTTGTGATCATGGCTGTGTGGATGCTTCTAGAATATAGAAACCCGACCTGGTCTGACAGGTCATGGCAGGATTCTTTGAGGAATGGCCATTCAGCTGAGCTCTTAGGGACAAGAGGAGCTTAGCAAAGCATGTGGGCTTCCTTGTGGGAGGAGCGGCCCTAGTGAAAGGCTCTGCGGCTTAACAACAATCTAGTAGAGAGGAAGCTGGGAAAGTACGGGAAATTGGGAGGCAGAGGGCGGCCAGCTTGTTAAGAAGGATTTTGATTCCATTTTACGGGCAATAAGAAACCACTGACAGGTTTTAAATAAGGAGGAACTTCCTCAGACTGGTGCTTTTAAAATACCTGTTGCTTTTTAATGAAGGATCTAGAGGGTGCCCAGAAGTGGGCATGCCTATAAGAGCGAAACAGGAGGGGTCCCTGTGGTGTCAGAAGTCTTGTGTTGCCGTTCATATCCTGCTTGGGAAATCACATGTTCCCTCTGGAGAAAACTGGGTAAAAGATACACAGGACTTCTCTGTTTCATTTCCTACAGCAGCATATAAATCTGCAGTTTCCTCAAAACAAAAAGTTAAAAAAATTTGTTTTTAATGTTTATCTTATTTTTGAGAGAGAGACTGAAGGAGGGAGAGAGAGAGAGAGAGAGACTGAGCATGAGTGGGGGAGGGGCAGAGAGAGAGGAAGACACAGAATCTGAAGCAGGCTCCAGGCTCTGAGCTGTCAGCACAGATCCCGACGCGGGGCTTGAATTCATGAACTGCGAGATCATAACTGGAGCCAAAGTCGGACACTTAACCAACTGAGCCCTCCAGATGCCCCCAAACAAAAAAGTCTTAATTACACAGCTTATTTAGAAGCACACACTGTAAGGCAGAGGTCTCACAAAGAACAGTCATCCTTCAGTATGTGTTAACCTTGCAGGAAGAGCCTGCACCTAGTGCTGGAGCCCAAGGTGACTCAGCCTCTAAGTGGGATAGATAGAGTCAGCATAATAGCTTATAACTTTTAAACACTGTGACTTTTTTCTGATACTGATAGAAGCCATTTTTATTTTTCATTTTATTTTTTTAAGTTTTTTTTTAAGCACGTGGGGGAGGGGCAGAGAGAGAGAGGCAGAGGGAGAGAGAATCTCGAGCACAGAGCCCGATGCAGGGCTCGATCTCATGAGCCTGGAAGATCATGACCTGAGCGAAAATCAAGGGTTGGATGCTTAACCGCCTGAGTCATCCAGGAGTCCCAAGAAGCCATTATTGGTTTTTTTTAAAAATGTTTATTCATTTTGGCAGGGGGGAGAGGCAGAGAAGAGGGAGACAGGCTCCAGGCTCTGAGTTGTCAGCACAGAGCCCAACACAGGGCTCGAACTCACAAACCACGATATCATGACCTGAGCCGAAGTTGGACACTTAACCAACTGAGCCACCCAGGCTTTTTTTCATGTTTATTTATTTTTGAAGAAGCTATTATTTTTTAAAGCATGTGGTTTTCAACGGCGCATACTTGGTTTATGACTAAGAATTATTTTTCTCTAGGCCATGCTACGTCTTGGTAAAATTAAATAATCTCCCTCTTCTAGCTTAAAAAGAAAAAAAGTCCTCACCACCGTGTGGAGAAGGGGGTGTGGCCTCCAGAGGGAGCATGGACAGACCAGTTAGGTGGATGCAGCTGAAGTCTGGGGCCTCATGGCTCTGGGTGCGGTGTGCAGGCTGGCAACATCAGCCTGTTAGAGACGGGGTGTCCTGGCCCTCCTCACAGACTCTTGGGATGAGAATCTGCATCTTCACAAGCCCTCCAGGGGCTAGCCTCTGCACCGAGCTTTCCACAAGGTGCACCAGGATGACGCAAGGGTCCCGGACAACCCTGCAAATATTAACCGGAGTCGGAATCAACAGAACTGGGGATGGCTTAGTTCTAGAACCACAGAAGAGTGTCTGAGGCCATTAACCTTACCAGGTAAACATCCAGAACACTCAAGCAGCAGGGAGCTAGATCATCGTGCAAAGGCCTAGATCACAGGGGAGGAATTTCATTCCATCTGGCCAGGGCAAGAAGGGCAGGCATCCTCGGGCAGTGTGTGGTGTCCCTGCTAGAGCTGTGGAGAAGAGCAGGGCACCCAAGGGATGACCAGGTGGTGACGACTCTTCACTGTTGTATTGGGCTCGAGTCAGCAAAGCGCATCGCCCGTGACGGCTCCATCCTTTGCTGTAGATACACCCTGTCCAAGCCTGCATGTGACAATGCACATTTCATCCAGACCCCAAGACCCAGAGTAACCGCACAGGGTCCCCTATCATTTTCCAACCATACTTGACAACCGAAGAATATCGTAAACACCACCATAATTCTGGGCTTACAGTGGAGATTTTGGAAATCTGAAAACTTAACAACACAGTCCAGAAAGTCTCTGGAGCCGTGCTCGGTCCACAGAGGTAGTATATAGCCTCCGTTTTGAATGATGTTAGTCAAGTTCATGCCTACCGTGCCTTACAAAACATGGCAGAGATGCGAAACATATTGATATCCATAAAACATGCTGAAACACAGCGTTTGGATTCGACTGAAGTAGCATGGGATGCCAGAACGTTTTGTGCCAACAGCATGAGGGGCATATAACAAGTCCGGGCATCTGAAAAACATGACTGATCTGGAGCAAAGCTTTTTCCTATAACTTAAGCTATAGTTTCCTTGCTCATATCCTTGTTCCTGCATGTACCATCCCTAATTAGACTTTGGAACTACACACAGACACACACACACACAGACACACACACGCACACGCACACTGCCCTCCACACACACACACACACACACACACACACACACAGCTTTGATTCCATGTTTAAGCTGGGACAAGTCAGCTATTCTAGGCTTTTCTTACATTACCCCCACATTTTGATCCCAGTCTGTGTTTTCTCCTGCAGGTTTTCCCTCTCTTCGGTTTGCACTGACAGATCAGTGAGACGTCGCAGCTCCTCTCCTCATAAAATGAAGCACGTGATAAATACGAGATGGGACTCCCCAGGATGTGGCCTGCAAGTGTTTGTGTACAAGTAAACTCTGAAAACATCTTACAAGTAGGTGCACTTCAAATATAAGGAAATGCATTTCCCCAGGGGCGCCTGGGTGGCTCAGTCGGTTAAGCATCCGACTTCGGCTCAGGTCATGATCTCACGGTTCGTGGGTTTGAGCCCCGCGTCGGGCTCTGTGCTGACAGCTAGCTCAGAGCCTGAAGGCTGCTTCAGATTCTGTGTCTCCCTCTCGTTCTGACTCTCCCCTGCTCACGCTCTCTCTCAGAAATAAATAAAACATAAAAAAAAAAATAAGGGGGAAAAAAAAAAGAAATGCATTTCCCCAGGCTCTGTACTAAAGTGGAACGAGGTACCAAAGAGCTTGTAAGAATACATCCTTTCTGGGGCCTATCATCTGAAGCAGAAATACAAATTATCTTTACTTACGTTTTCTTTATATAGGTTTATAAAAGAAATGCTAATTAGTATAAGTAAATTTTGAACTTTAATTTCTTATTTGGTTGAACAGATATTTATGTGCCAAAGAATTCCTTGGTTTCACCACAATGTCCCTATTATTTCATTAATTAATCTAACCTTATTAGGTCATGCTTTTTTTTTTTTAGGCAAGAAATTAAAGATGAGACTGGTAAAATGGAAGCACCAATATCTCCCATAGCAAGCCGGTAGATGAAAAAGGAATTTGTGATCTAGTCTTAGGAATTTTTGCTCATCATAGATTAGCCTTGTCATCGTTCGAAAATAACCCAGCGTGTGGATTATTTGAAAGCGATCTTTGCGCCCAAGGTGTGCTCCTTGTAAACTATTCATTAACTAATCAATTCAGTCCTTCATCACTATTTCGCCCCTCAAGGAGCTCAGTCAATGACAGACACAGAATGCAACATGCTGGGAAAGAAATTAAAACAAGCACTCACGCTGTTGGTTCTCAGCTAGGAGAGGATCGAGGGCACATACCGAAAAAAAAAAGCTTCCTAAAGGATGTGATGCTTGAGCTGTATTGTGAAGAAGAACTTGCAGGTGCGCAGGGAAAAGAGGGGAGAAGAGCAAAGGAACAGAACATGAGAAGACACAGAAGGACCTCTACTGAAGAGTGGGAAGGGGTGCTAGATGGAATAGCCCGGCTAAGTGAGCCAGGCACTGACTGGAAGGGAGGGGGCGCACAGAAGCCAGCAGGGCGGGAGGTTTTGCAGGGCCTGGGGCGGTGGGAGGGGGGGAGGCCGCCCCCGAATGGGCAAGAACGTTGAGCGTGTAGCCTGCTTAAAAATGGGACTGAGACGAGACTGCATGAAAGCTGCTAGATGAAAGCCCCCCGCTATCAAAAGACAGGGGTGACTGGTCTGGCCAGCCAGGAGCAGGGAGGAAGGTGTGGGGAGGGAACCGTGGCTGTTTGAGGTCGCAGAGGTGGAGAGACTTCTGGGTGTGGGAAGGCCTCCAAGGGCTCTTTGGGAAGAGAGTCCTCTGATGAGTTTTAGGTGTGATTCATGAGGACTACCTAAGTACATTGTTCTCATTTCTTCCAGAAAGTGGGCTCAGATCCACCTTCTCAATCTTTCTGGATAGTAAAGAACCCCTAATGTGGATTAAAGAGACTCAAATGGTCTGAACCGACTTTTCAAACCATCAAAGAGTGTGTCTATTTAAGTTTTAAACATTTCACTGTGGGAAGACATTTAACGTGAGATTGAGCCTCACAAGTCAGAAGTGCGCAACCCAGTCCGACTTGATGGAATCGGACAGCGGGGAGCCCCCTGCACTGAACAGACCCTAAAAGGAGGCTCGCCATTCCCAGTCAAGGTCACCAGTCACATCAGGATGACAAATGTACTTGTTAGATGACCGAGTTAATTACAGCACACACTTGACTGATGACTGCATCACCGAAATGTCTTTTCACTGCGGTAGGGAAGGTTCTCCAAAATACTAAGTTCAATGAATCGAATGTATCCAGGAGAGCTTGTGAATCTAACACAAAAGACAAAAACCACCCATTATGCTGCAGAGCGTTGTATTTCTGGTCTGTTTTTAATGGCAAATCTCTGAACCAGGGGTTCTACGGAAAGAAGGAAAGAGTGGGTGTGGTTGGGCAGGGGAATGGGGAGGAAGACAGAGCAACAGAAAGTATGGTTCCAGCCAGCTGCTTATAAGGACAAATGAAAACTCCAGAAGGTCTGGACCTTTGTGTTCTTCCCATCCAGGAAAACACAAAGATGCCTAAGACATTCTTGTAATGGTCAAGCCATTACCTGAGAGGCAGGGAAGTGCATGATGCCATGGAAATGACATATCTATTTTGTTCCAGCTCTGGGGGTGGAGTAGAAATGTCTGTTTGCATCTCCTCCGTTGAAATGGCTTATAAAAGAGCAGAGGCAAGGAAAGGAGAAGGGAACTGGCTTTTCCCGCGGATACCTGCTGAAGACTCACGGTTCCTTTGGAATCTGAGTTTTAGTCATCTCTACTCATGGCTGCCAACATCCAAGCGCTCCCAGCTCTGTGGGCCCCCCAAAGGGGATAGCGTGAAGAATTTCTGTTTCAATGTTCAGTTGGAGGCCTTCATTGCCCTGCAGTCTGAGACAGTTCCCTGTGTTGTAACACTTGGATCTGGTTCATGGAATCTTCCCCGCTTTCAAAACAGATGACCTCTCACTAGAAGATTCACTTATCTCTTTCCCCCTGGCTCTGTAAACCAGTCCAGCGAAGTCTTAACTTGCAACAAACAGGCAATTTACTCCACCAGAAAGCACAGATTATCTAATCTCCCAAAAATGACACCTGGCAAGTTTCTAACCGTAATGCCGTTTGACTCATTTCCATTAACATTTCTTCTTAAGAGCAATATTAATGATGCCTTTTAAGCCCGAAGGTGCTGTAACCAGTGGAAAATAAAATAATAATAGCACGCAGCCTGATGAGCAGACTACACTCCAAGTGATTATTGGAAGATGTGTCAACAACGCTCCAACGAGAACGAATGGGTTTGTGCATCGTTCATCAAATGTTTATCGGGCCCTGAATATGTACCAAGTCCTGTGCTCGTTGCTGGAGACACAAGCGATCTTTGCCCTCATGGAGCTGAGAGTCGAGGAAGGAAGACAGACACAAAATACTGCACTATTGGTCACACCACCACTTACCAGCTGATTACAAGGGAAGATGAGTATTTGCCTTTTCAGAGGGGTCATTGCCACATAAATGTCCCCACCACTGTCATACACTCTTTTTTCCTACTAATGTGAATGACACAGTAGATGTTATTCAAGTGAAAGGATGGAAGTGATTATGTGTCAAACCAAGAAAGGACTTCCTTTTGCCATTAATCACGTTGCTCATCCAGGGAGTGAGCTAAGTTTTCCATACAGAACACCAGGAAGTAGACAGCGAGTCACAAGCCCTCTCTGGCCATCTATGCATAGACAGACGGGCCAAGCAGGGGGGCGGGGACCCCAGTCTTGGAGAACAGGCATCTGTACTGTGCTACCGGAGATGCCAGAAGCCCACACTGTCCATGGCCCTCCTGCCAGGAAGGACGGCAGCTGAACTTACAGAGAGACATGGCAATGGGAGAGAAACCAAGGAAGGGCAACCTATCCTGGCCCAGGTGGAGGGCCCTGGGTCCATTCAGGCTAGCAAGAAACAGAAAGCTTCTGCACTTATATCTAGCCACCCGATTAGAACCCTGACCTCAGCAATATTTGTATTTTGGGAGCTCATTAGATCCCCTTCTCAAAGCCTAACAAACACACAGATTGCCCAGGACGTTATTAAAATGTCGATTCAGGGGCATCTGGGTGGCTCAGTCGGTTAAGCGTCCGACTTCAGCTCAGGTCATGATCTCCCGGTTCGTGGGTTCGAGCCCCCCCACTGGGCTCTGTGCTGACAGCTCAGAGCCTGGAGCCTGCTTCGGATTCTGTGTCTCCCTCTCTCTCTGACCCTCCCCTGCTCACACTGTCTCTCTCTCTCTCTCTCTCAGAAATAAATAAAACATTTTTTTAAAAATGTCGATGCAGAGATTCCCAGGGAAGCTGAGACTCTGCATTTCTAACGAGCTCCAGATGAACTTCATCGCAGGAGGCATTAGGGAGATGACTTAGACCGCTCCCAGATGGCAACAGTGTCCCCCTAACAGGAGAGGCCGCTAGAGACACAGGAGAGATCTCAAGGAGACAGGAGAACCTGGACAGCAAGGGGTCGGTCCCCAAGGCAAAAGACAAAAGCAGATACCATGTTGTCAAGTCCTGCAAAAGGATCTAGCAGATAAAGAGGCAAAGGCATGTGCTAGATATAGCTACGGAGCGATCGTGGTGGTTAATGTGAACCTTTCCCCAGGCGAAGGTCAGTGGAGGGGCTAGAATAGAGAGTGTCCTCTGCAAAACTTCAGGCATTGAGTAGGCGGGGCAAATGCACAGTGAAATTCGCTCCTCACAGCATCTACGGGGATAAGATCATCTCTGACTACCCTGAAATTCTAGTTCCCAAGCACTAAACATCTGCTAGAGATGCCGGTGTTATTTCCACATATTTTCCCTAGCTTTACTGAGGGCTAATTGACAAGTAGAAACTCTATATTTAGGGCGTCCAATGTGATGATTTAATATACGTACATGATGTTAAATGATTAAAGCACAATCAAACTAATTAACACATCCATCACTTCACATAGTTAGCTTTTGTTGTGGGGGGTGTGGGGGGTAAGAACACTTAAGATCTACTCTTCTGGCAAATTTCAATATACAGTACAGTATTATTAATTATAGTCACTATATATATTTATTTTTTAAGGTTTATCTATTTTTGAGAGAGAGGGAGACAGAGTGCAAGCAGGGGAGGGTCAGAGAGAGGGGGAGACACAGGATCTGAAGCAGGCTCCAGGCTCTGAGCTGTCAGCACAGAGCCTGACACAAGGCTCAAACCCACAAACCCCGAGATCACGACCTGAATCGAAGGCAGACACTTAACTGACCGAGCCACCCAGGTGTCCCTATAGTCACCATATATTTTTTAAACACTCCAAAGCCCCCCCTCCCCCGGACCCTTATTCTTTATTTCTTGACTTTGGAGGAAAGGTAGACTTTGTTAAAAACCAAAATGTCTTTGAAATGTATTTTTAAAGTTAAACTCTAGCTTTCCAAATGGGAGTTTTTCAAGTGAAATAAATAACCTGACCAATTTTCCTGACAGTCTGGTACTGAGAACACATTCACGGGCAACATGTGGGACTTCTCATCTGTCACTTCGATAGTCAGCCTTCCCGGGGAGCCTTCCCGAGGGACCAGCCAGTCTCCCATCCTGGTTTTGGCCCCCATGACTTACGCTATGGCTGCGAATGACTGATTTACTGGTCCGTGTGTCCAGAGGATGTGAGATTTCTGGAAGGCAGGCCAGGTGTCTATCGAATGTGCCACAGCCAGGGCCTTGCTGGGCACTGACCCATTCAGGGAGGGGACTGATTGATACATGTTTGCTGAATGACCAATCCAAAGGTGATAAGCCTTTTAAGCAGCAGGGAGCGGCCATGTTGGTGTGGCTGAGTGGCTCTTCCTACTTTGGGGTTTGGACGGCATTCTCAGTTCCTAACGGGCCCTGCACGCTAGTGTTTTTGCCTACAACCTGAAGGGGTAACTGGCTTCCTGCTAAGCATTTTATGAAGACAAATGAAGGGCTCGTTCATAAAAATTACACTTGTGTTAGAGGCTTTGAAAGTGACGAATAATGTAAGGATTATTTTTTCGCTTTTGAGTTTTCGTTTAAATTCCAGTTAGTTAACATACAGCATGTTAGGTTCAGCTGTAGAATTTATTTATTTACTTATTTATTAATGTTTTATTTATTTTTGAGAGAGAGGCAGCATGAGCAGGGGAGAGTCAGAGAGAAAGGGAGACAGAATCTGAAGCAGGCTCCAGGCTCTGAGCTAGCTGTCAGCACAGAGCCTGACGCAGCACTTGAACCCACGAACTGTGAGATCACAACCTGAGCCAAAGTCAGACGCTCAACTGACTGAGCCACCCAGGCGCCCCTCAGCTGTAGAAGTTAGTGCTTCACCATTTACATAAAACACCCAGAGCTCATCACAAGTGCCCTTCACCCATATAGCCCAGCCCTCTGCCCACCTCTCCTCCAGCAGCCCTCAGTTTATTCTCCATAGTTAAGAGTCTGGTTTCTGGTTTCCCTCTCTTCCTTTTTCCCCCGTGTTGATCTGTCATGTTTCTTAAATTCCACATATGAGTGAAATCACATGGCATTTGTCTTTCTCTGACTGACTTATTTTTGCCTATCATAATGCTCTCTAGCTCCATCCACATCATTGCCAATGGCAAAATCTCATTCTTTTTGAAGGCCCAGTAATATCCAATTGTATATACACACCACATCTTCTTTATCCATTCGTCCCTCAATGGGCATGTGGGCTCTTTCCATCGTACGGCCACTATTGATAATGCTGCTATAAACATGGGGTGCATGTGTCCCTCCGAATCTGTGTTTTTGTATCTTTTGGGTAAGTATCCAGTAATGCAATTGCTGGATTGTAGGATCGTTCTATTTTTATCATTTTGAGGAATCTTCATATGTTTTCCAGAGTGGCTGCACCAGTCTGCATTCCCACCAACAGTGTAAGAGGGTACAATTATCATACCGTCCCAACACGGATTTACAAATACTGAGTCTGGGTGGACTGTGCATATTTAGGTCCTGTTCTCCTCCTTTCTCCTAGCTCTGCATGGGCCCTAACCTCGGTCTCCCCAGTGTGAGCATAGAGGTCCTAAGTACAATACTGCTCCGCGTTTCTGTCTGCAAAATCCGATCTTTTGCGATTTCCAAGACCTGAACTACACCTTATCGGTGGTTTTCTGCAGCCACGGCACCACTCTCGAGCACCACGGCACAACTACGCACAAACGCGAACCTTACGAGACAAGATTTTCCTTCACACTCTGCTGAGGGCATTCTGCAAAACCCGCATGCAAAAGTCTGAAAAACCAGTCTGCAAATTGCTTCTCTGGGTTATTTTGCTGAGTTCTTTCAGTCAAGGCAGGGCCCTGTTCCCGGAGGGCTTTCACTGCTCATTCAGAGCCTTCCTTCCCCTCCCCACAGGCCTGCCATAGCTTTCCTGGGATCAAATGTCCCCCGCCCCCCTCCCCCACTGCTGCAGCGGCTGGGGCCAAAAGTCCTTCCGTTTTGACGAGTCGCCTTGTTTGTGTTTTGCAGCTTAACTGTAACATGCTTCCTAAATGTGGGAGTTAGAAAGCATGGGTTTTCCCAGAGGAAATGCTCCTCTCCTCTCTTCTAGATTGTTTAATATCTCTTCGGACGATGATAACTCAATCGCTCATGTTCATTCAGTCCCCATCTATTGATCGAACAAGGCAGCAAGACAACCTTTAACCATATCCCAATCCCACTTGATAAACTATTTGAATCAAAAGAGCAAATACTTTCCCTTTGAGTTTGAGTTGCTGAATAATTACGTCATCGGTACGGGAGGTGCGGACAGCAGTCTTTTAGGGTTTATTGTGAACCATTTGTTAATTACAGCGACTGCCTTTGTCAGAAGTTATTTTTTTCAAAATCACTTAAAAACAGATATATGCCCAAGTTGCCGGAGTCACCAAACACTGTGAAACTGGCGCTAGCATCTGATGCTAGACTAGCATCAGAGAGTTTCAGTTCCGGTTGCTTCTTGACCACAGCTACCTGTGGGGTCCGAGAAAAGTCACTCAACCACGCTGAGGCTCAGTTCCGGTTTAGGGGAGTGAATGGTTGGGCTGGATGGCTTCCAGTCTCTCTTTTAAGTGTCATCCTCTATAATTTTAGAAACGGCCATGGGAAAACTATGAAATTTCACATTATCTAGGAAGAGAACAAAGCCAAGACTGTATGTCAGCCCATCATTCTCGGTCATGGTTAATAGCGGCTCATGGCCATACCCAACCTTCATGCTTTGCTAAAGAAAGCAAGCTCTTCTGTAACAAATACAAATTTGTGTTTAAGAAAAAGAAAGAAAATCTGCGTGCCTGGGTGACTCAGTCGATTAAGCGTCCGACTCTTGATTTCAGCTTAGGTCATGATGTCACAGTTTGTGAGATCGAGCCCCGCGTTGGGCTCTGCACAGAACCTGTTTGGGATTACCTCTCTCTCTCCCTCTCTCTCTGCCCTTCCCGTTCACACACTCTCTCAAATTAATTAAAAAAAAAAATCTGTTGGGAGTGGGGTATAAACAAAAAGCCATGTGGCTCATGGCTTTGCTGGTTTGTGCTCTAGGGCAGGTGATGGGAGATTTCTGAGCACAGTAAGGGAGATTTCTGAGCCCGTACTGTGCTGAAAATTCCCCCTGGGCAGCATTCCAGGAGTAAGCACCCATCTTCCTATACATCATTTGTTGTCTTTTTTTTTTTTTTAAATGTTTATTTATTCTTGAGAGAGACAGACAGACAGACAGACAGAACATGATCGGGGAAGGGCAGAGTGAGAGAGGGAGACAGAATCCCAGGCAGGCTCCAGGCTCTGAGCTGTCAGCACAGAGCCTGACACAGGGCTCAAACTCACGAACCCTGAGATCATGACCTGAGCCAAAGTGGATGCTTAACCCACTGAGCCACCTAGGCGTCCCAAGGAATTTTTTAAAATGTTTATTCTTGAGAGAGAGAGAGAGAGGAAGAGACGGAGAGAGACAGAGCATGAGCGGGGGAAGACCTGGCCTTTTTAAATGTAAAATTATAACAATGCATGATTGCCCTGAAGACTCTAAAGGTTACTGATGCTATTCTCCTCTCTGGCTCTGCAATCAGGGGCCAGCCAGTGCAAGTGCACAGCACAGATGCTGGCCTGTAGCTGTGAGTGGACTCAGACGGCAGAGGGACGGGCACACAGGAAGTTCTCCATGTAATTGACAAGGCTGATGTAAATAAATAACCAGGTCAGTATTTGTTCAAAGCTCCGTAGCAGCAGCCTGATCTTCTGAAGAAAACTTGTGGGTGGAAGTGAAACCTGTGGCGAGCCTGTGTCTCTTCTGGTGTAGCGCCCTATGCCAGGTGCTGATGGATTCCCAACAGTCTCCACCTTCGAGAAGGCTTCCCAGAAACCCTGGAGATGGGAGGTCTGTGAGTCACCGTCCCATCCTGTGATTGATTATAGAATCAATCTATTTCTGGGGTGCCTGGGTGGCTCTGTCGGTGAAGCGTCTGATTTTGGCTCAGGTCATGATCTCAGGGTTTGTGGGTTTGAGCCCCGTGTGGGGCTCTGTGCTGACAGCTCAGAGTCTGGAGCCTGTTTCGGATTCTGTGTCTCCCTCTCTCTCTCTGCACCGCCCCCCGCCTCATGCTCTCTCTTTCTTGCTCAAAAATAAATAAACATTAAAAATCTGAAAAAAAGAATACAGCTATTTCTAAAAGATAGACTGTCTAAAATCTTAGGTAATGATAATACTTTTTTCTTACGTTTATTTATTTATTTTGAGAGAGAAAGAGACGGCGTGAGTAGGGGAGGGGCAGAGAGAGGAAGAGAGAGAATCCCAAGCGGGCTCTGTGCTGTCAGCACAGAGACCAATGTGGGGCTCAAACTCACAAACCTCAAAATCATGACCTGAGCTGAAAGCAAGAATCGGTCACTTCACTGACTGAGCCACGCGGGCGCCCTTATAATATAACTTCTTAAATGTGATAGAGGACAATGCATACTTGTCAAATGGAATTCATGAAAACAGCAACCACTGACTGAATATTTACTTTATGCCGGCAGTACGCATGATGTTTTCACAGTAAAATCCTAGCATGTAAAATCCTTTTGCTGCCAACCTCTCCTGGGGTTAAAAAAGATCATGCCTTTAAAGTATCTGACACACTTTTATTATACTTTTGCCTAAGTAGAGTCCTGGTGATGTTTTAAGTTAAGGCATTTTTTGAAATCATCTTAACTTTCCACATGAACTTAAAGATTAATAAATAAAAGGCTGCAACATTTTATCATTTCTATCCAGTCTCCTCTCAAAAGCTGACATTTACATAGGTTATAACAATATATTATATATAGATACTTCTTGGTAACTCCAGAGGAAAAAAACACTACATCTATTATACTTCCAGTCTATTGGACACATTTTCTAAAAATATTAAATGGCACAGAAAAATCTCAGGATACTTGTTAATGAGTAAAAAACATATACACACATGTGTTAATAATGGTATCTCTGGATAACAATATTCTGTGCGGTTATTATTTATTACATCATGCTTGT
Source organism: Crocuta crocuta (assembly GCF_008692635.1). NCBI lineage: Eukaryota > Metazoa > Chordata > Mammalia > Carnivora > Hyaenidae > Crocuta > Crocuta crocuta. The sequence continues at coordinate 985,646 of NW_027530353.1, read as the reverse complement.
CTATATTCTTCTAATATTCCTGAATGGCCATGTCTTACTTTTTAAATCAAGGAGAAGGTATGAAGCGCGGACAGAAAGGAAAGAAGGCATTAGTAGCATCTTTTTGGAACAGAGTTTCCTGTCCTGTATCCACAGAGGAGTCCCTGGGAGCTATTAGAGCTGTCTGCCATCAGAGCAGAGCCCAAGGACATCAGAATGTCAGGGTGGGCTCGGGCAGTCAGCCTTTGTTCAAAGCTCCCTACGTAGACCCAGGGTCACTGCAGTAAAGCACGTGCTCTGCCTTCTGTCCACTTCTTTTGTGGACATCTGGACAGGACTTGAAATTACATCAAAAAATTAGAGAATCCAAACAGCCCTGGCTTCTTATCAAATCATGTTGGAGTCCTTGTCAAAACTAAATATTCAGGGATATTTCTATAGAATGGAAAGCCCTGTGAACTTACAGGGCAATAATGTTGAATAGTTGGATTTCAGGGCGCCTGGGGGCTCACTTGGTTAAGCATCTGACGTGTTTTTTTTTTTAATTCTTTTTATTATGTTTATTTTTTTTTGAGACACACACACACACACACACACACACACACACACAGAGTGTGAGTTGGGGAGGGGCAGAGAGAGAGGGAGACACAGAATGGGAAGCAGGCTCCAGGCTCTGAGCTGTCAGCACAGAGCCTGACATGGGGCTCAAACTCACGAACCCTGAGATGACCTGAACTGAAGTCAGACATTCAACTGACTGAGCCCCCAGGCACCCCAAGCATCTGACTCTTGATCTCCCGGCTCCTGTCATGATCTCACGGTTCATGGTTCAAGTGCAGAGCCTGCTTGGGATTCTCATTATCTCCCTCTCCCTCTTAAAATAAATAAATGAATTTAAACAAAAAAGTTGGATTTCTGAAATATGTTCTTGGGCCAAGAGTGAATCTAACTGAAGCTTTCAATGGATTTCCCCTTCTTGATTATTTACTGGAGGAAATCCATTGAAAAAATACTGGGAATATGGAGAGAAGGTGATTTACTTATCTACAGGACAAAAACATAATGTTTATATACACCAAAGACTCTTCCCACTATTTGAGGGGTAACAGGAAACTAGAATCACCATCCTGGAAACACGGGGAAGATGAGAGCTATCAGGTGTTTTCAACTGTATATTTCACTTGAGAAATATGGAAAATAAGAAGATTGCCTGAATGCCAGTGATCTGACTAGGAAGTTGTTTTATGGGATTAACACGTTTCCTGAAAGTTCACTATACACTAGGCACGTACATTATCTTCCTGAGTCAACCATGGGACCTAGTTAGCAGGGTTATCAGCACTGTTTCATGATTAATCAGCGTGTGTATGCAATGAGTCGTTCTAACTCACTGAGCTTTCTATTTAACTAGAAGCTGAGTCATGAAACCTCTTTCCAATTTGACTTTTGAAAAACTTTCTGAAGTATATGGGACGCACTATGCTCCGGGGTTCTGGTTATCTTCTCTCTTTTCAGTCTCAAAAGTGTCCTGGTTTGGAGGGAAAATCATATGGACACCCCGAGTCTGTAGGGCATAATTTTATCTTCCTTTGATGACTATCTCAAGATAGCGATACAATCACTGCCTGTCGTAGAAGACCAAGGCTGGAATTCGGGGACTTTGACTGGAAGGCTCAGGGGCAAAATGAAAAGTGCCCAGGTGAATAGTGAAGGTCAGGAGACAATTCCAGTGCCTGTGTGACCTTGGTCAGTTTCAAAAGCCCGGTGGACTGCAGTTTCATAGCTTATACAAGGATCGATCGTCAAGATATCCTATTCCAAACAGTATTCATACTCATCGTTTCTTATTTTTCAATTCCAGTAGCAAGCCTGAGATGCAAGTAGGAAAACCTGTCTCCCTTTTCTTGTGAAACTACTGAGGCAGAGACAGGGGCGGCCTGGCTTTCTGATTTGGATCTGCTGGAGCCCTTCCTCCCTGCCTCCCCGTCTGCCGGAGAGCGTGCCAGGGAGCCCCACAGGTTCTGAGTCTATGTCTAGACGACGGCTAAAGCCCTTGATTGAAAGTGACAACCTCCAGCTAATCATCTGTTTGTTTTGACCCCAAATTACGGGTTTGAGGATAGACCCCCTCCTACCAGCTGCCTCAGTCGTCTGGTTGTCATGCTCTCACGATTGGCCCGAGATTCTGTCCCCTGCCATGCAGGGCACTGACATCTTGGCCGCACTCGGAGCACAGAAATGCTGGGACTCGGGAAGAGCCCCGAGACATGACTCACGCACCCTTAAAACGGCGCTGGCAGCAACGCGGACATCCACACGACCCAGAAGGACTGAAAGTTACCGCTTTGTGAAGGTGTCTTCCTATTGTAGCGAGGAGTCAGCTGTGAGCACAGACTGAATTGTTTCTACTGCGTTGGGGGCTTTTCCTCTAGCCTGAGAAGGAGTATGTAAAGGGCAGCTTCTGTGCATCAGGCAGAATGGGCTGCCCCACTGCCTACAAATCTCCATCACTGATCAGGGGAGGGCGTTTCAGGTGAGGCTGGAGAGCCCAGGAGTAGGCGTCATCATCGCCTTGAGTTCCAGTTCTAGCTCGGTCAGGCATCAGCATGAGCTCTCAAGCCCATCCCTCGGCCTCTCCCAGCTCCTGTGTCCCCACCCTAACCCCATCCCTGGACTGACTCTCAGATTGAGCAGGATAACGTGGACCAAAGCACTTAGCACAAATGCCGGGCACAGAGTCCCATGTAATCAAGGGGCGTACATTTCACCTCCTTCCTCTTTTAAAACCGTTTCCTTTCATCGGCACCATCCCAAGCCCGCCTCGATGTGGTGTTTCTATGGTATTTACCTGGAGGGCTGCTGACACAGGAACCCCCGTCTTTCACAGAGGAGTTCTCAAAGAGAAAGGGCTCCAAACTGCTTCTCTGGGTGACGCTCCTCCATTTTGATCGTATCTTAATTTAACTTCTTTGGCTGAACTCATTCACTCCTGAGGTAGAGCCAGCTCTCTGACACAAGTCCAGGAATTCATTTTTATAGGGTTTTATCCGATCTAGATAGTAACCGTATTTTTAGAGCATATTTTGGGGCAAATTCAAACCTACAAATACATTTACCACTGCACCGTATTCAGGAAGGCTGGCAGGTCCTGCTAGGACCCTGAGTCAGTGGTCACTGAAAGGCTCAGGACACTGAAATCCAAGTCTAATAATAATAATAAATTTAAAAAAGGTGTGAGGGTGGGAAAAAAAAGAAATCCTTAAGCAAGCAAGATGAAACCTGCCCAGTTGGGCAGCTGTTCCGAAACCGGTGACTGGATTGCAAATCATACCCTGGTTGATTGAGCCCCAAAACCACAAAGAATGAAGCAAAACACTTGAGTTTGAGCGCACTTTGCTGTGGATGGGAGTCCGCGGCGTTCGAGGCCCTAGCAGGGCCAGCCCAGGAGGGCACGCACCACTTGATACCCTAACCCAGCTGCCAGGACTCCTTGGGAAGAGTGCAGTCAGCTGTCTGCTAGCATTCAACGATTCCAAATCCAATTTCTATGGTTTCTGAATCAGTTCCTGGGATATCAATGGAAGGAGTGAAAGCAACAATGATGCTTCCAAGAATAAAAGCAGTAGAAGTCTGGAAACCCCCCAAAACCCCGCTCCCTGGAAGGAAGCTTTTCGGAAGGCACTTGAATCCCCTTCATTTCTGCATAGCGTCAATGGAAAATGAAATCACTCCCTTCTTGGCTTTGAAATGCTTCTCCGGCTACTTCACACCTGGGCCCAAGATCTGCCAGGGGCCAGCTGGTCATTGTGCAGGCTGGTGGCTGACTGCCAGCGGAGGCAGGAGAAAGAAAAAACGGAGCTAAAATTGGTCCCAAATAAAGTCTGAAAAGCAGTATTTGAAATTCAACTTCCGGATAGGAACAGGAAGCAGCGTGGAAACCCAGCAATTACAAGCTAGTTGCCTGGGTCCTTCATGCTGTTCACGATGAGTCGTCTCTTACGAACTTCTTGGTTACTGATACATGTTCATTGAGCTATCAATAACTTAATAATCTTTAGACATTTAAGATACAAAACAAAGGCCTGTAAATCATGGGTTGGTGCCAATGGAAACCTTGGGCCGTGTCCAATGGCCGCCTGCCTTTCTTGGTGGCCGATGGCAGGGAAGGGCCAAACCCTGCCGAGAGGGTGTCCCCGGAAGGTCGGCTGGGCTTGGCTGCAAGGACCCAGACACACACTTCTGTTTTGTTACCTACTGGGATTAGTGGTGATCAAGTCACAGAGGCGTCTATCTCTAAAGAGACCTTTTTCTCTCACTTTGGCTACATCCCTATGAAAGTTCGAAACTTCAGGGGCGCCCGGGTGGCTCAGTCCATTAAGCATCCATCTCGTGGTTCCGGCGCAGGTCATGAATTCACAACTTGCAAGTTCAAGCCCTGCATCGGGGCTCTGTGTTGACAGCACAGAGGCTGCTTGGGATTCTCTCTCACTCTCCCTCTCTCTCTCTTTCTCTGCCCCTCCCCCCGTCTCTCTCAAAAATAAATAAAGTTACACACACACACACACACACACACACACACACAGGCCACTTCTCTCTCCTTTCTCTCTTTGGAATTTCTCACAACGTTCACATGCATCCTCTCCCCTTCCTTCCATCTCAACAGAATCCTATAACGCTAGCATCACACTTCTCAACAACATAGGTTTATATAATTATATCCCCTATTTTTCTATCTTTTTAAGCCTCCCAATGTACCGTCACATTTGCTTATCTAGATAACCTTGTTCAGTACAGAGAGGAAACTTGCTAGAGGTCGCTCATAGCAGAAGCACAGCCAACCTTGGAGCAGGACCCAGGGCTCTACTTCCTTCTTAAGTTCACAGGAGAACTATTTTGGTACCGATTAAAAAAAAAAAATGATGTTATAGGTCTGTTTTTATTTGCTGAAAGGCCAAGCAGACACCTCTTTATCATGCAAATAAACAAATGCCCACAGTCCTGAGCTCAAAGAATTGGTAGAGTAGGTTCTTGAGACAAAAGCTTACACCTAAGCCAAGAGGAAATATCGCTTTAAAGCCTGAAAGGAATTAAGCCTCTCTGCAAAGGTAATATTCTAACAATGACTCATATGGGAAAAGAGAGGAGGGCTTTGAATTACTCCTTCAGGACCTGTCTTGTCTTGCTTTCTGCCTGGTCCTGGGCAGCAGGGCCGCTCCGATCAGGGAGCCGCGAGGACTCTGCACCTTGTGCAGGCTCCTGGTTGCTTTGCAGGCAGCCAAGAGGCCGCCCCTCAAGGGCAAAATCAGCCTGAAGTTACTGTGGCCTGGGGAACACATATCTAGATCTGGGGAACCCAATGTCTGAAGATCTTTCGTTCCTGTGGATATTCCTCAGTTTTCCCCACAAGAATGTCAGCATCCCAGTTTAACTACAGTAACACTTGATCCTTGGGAAGAATAGGAGCCCTTGTCAATAACCTGTGTTTGGATGACATCAATATGCCGTATGCGGAAAGAGGCTTTAAGTGACTTTGCAGACCCCGTGATTTAATAATCCTCCATGCCTATGAATATACATACTCCCTTTGTAACCTCCAAGGCTGTGGGATCGACCGCCCGGCAAGGCAGCGTGCTCCTCGCTGGAGCGTCTGCTGTGTATCCTATGAAATGTCCTTGTCCCTCCTCTCTTCTCTTCACTCTCTATCATGTTACCTTATTTGATTCAATGAGCATCGACCATTCTGGGACATTTTCTTGTTTCTTTACAAGTTTACTTCTTCAGTTTGCATTTTCCGCACTGAACTGTAAGCTCCCTGAGGGCAGGCAGTGGGCCAGCCTTTGTTCCTCCTGCCCAGGCCTCGTGCACGCCAGGCCCTGGGGATACTGGTGAGTTTAGATAATCCCGAGCCTATGGGAGCTGTGTATTGAGTCAAACTTTGGTATCATTCATTACTCATATTCTACCACCTGATGTCCTAACAGATTAAAGATGACCCTTGTTGGGGTCACCTGGGTGGCTCAGTCGGTTAAGTGTCTGACTTCGGCTCAGGTCATGATCTCGCGGTTCGTGGGTTCGAGCCCTGCGTCAGGCTCTGTGCTGATGGCTCAGAGCCTGAAGCCTGTTTCAGGTTCTGTGTCTCCCTCTCTCGCTCTGCCCCTCCCCTGCTCGCACTCTGTCTCTCCCTGTCTCAAAAATAAATAAATACTTTAAAAAAAATTTTTTTAAGATGACCTTTGGACAACATTGGTTTGAACGGCACAGGTCCACTTAGAGGCAGATTTTTTTTTCCAGTAATTACAGTCCAGCACTATAAACACATTTTCTCTTCCTTATGATTTTCTTAATAACGTTCTCTTTTCTCTAACTTACTTTGTGGTTAGAGTACAGTGCATAATACATGTTGCATAAAATTATGTTAATTGTATTATGGCTCACATTATCGATGAGGTCAACGGTAGGCTATTAGTAGTTAAGTTTGGGGGGAACCAAGTTATACTTGGATTTTCGACTGTATAAAAGGCCACTCCTCCAACCCCACGATGTTGAAGGCTCAGCAGAGAATCTTACTCTTCTCTTGAATGACAGTTCTTAAAAAATTTGAGGTTGACTGTCATACCTGCAACTCCTCTCCCTCTCTGCTTTCAAGATAAATACCCTTAGCCCTTTCCACTACTATCCACGATCCCAGGCTGGCTCTTTTCTTCAATCTTACTGCACTTTCTTACCTTCTTCAAGGGTAGCACCTAAAACTGTCACACACACTTTGGGTTTTTTTGTTTTTGTTTTTCTGTTTTGTTTTGTTTTCAGTGTTTATTTTTGAGAGAGACAGAGAGAGAGAGAGAGAGAGAGACAGCATGAGCGGGGGAGGGGCAGAGAGAGACAGACAGACAGACAGCCAGACAGACAGACAGAATCTGAAGCAGGCTCCAGGCTCTGAGCTGTCAGTACAGAGCCCGATGCAGGGCTCAAACCCAAGAACTGTGAGATCATGACCTGAGCTGAAGTCAGACACTTAACTGACTGAGCCACCCAGGCGCCCTGGAAAAAGGAACTTTCAGAACATGGTTATGAACATGAGTCATAAGCTCTAAATAATGGTTTCAAACATGAATAGGGTTCTAATAGTGTTGAAAATTCATCATATATATCTGTACATACACATGCATACATATCCACGTGCACACACATGAAAGGCTACATTGGGTGGAAAGCTATAAACTTGTTATTCCTCAGAAGGGTAGGGATGGCTTGTGGGGATATTTTACTTTGTGTCATATATTTCCATAATTGTTGAAAGTTTAAAAAAAAATATATATACATATACACATACACACACACACATACACACATATATATGTAAAAGTCTAACATTACTTTGATTATCAGAGAAGCAAAATGCTACTCCAGGAGTGGTCTGGCTAGAGAAACAGATCAGGATTAACTCCCTCCTTTGCTCTGAAAACCAGACACCTTCCCGCTAATTCCTAAGAAGGGCTCAAGAGGACTGTGTAGGAATGCCGTGTGCGGGTGTGCACTAGCTTTCAGGGTGGGGGTGGGAGCAGCCCACGTGGCCTCTCATGAAGCCTGCAGCCAACCACACGGCTGGGTTGTCCCTCCGGTCCCCTGGGCCGCCCTTGGCCAAAGAGCCTCCCTACGGCCGTTTCCCACCACTCATGGCTTTGCTAGGCTCTTACAGAAAACACAGGGCTAGCTCGGGGGCAGCGAATTTTATATTCGGGAAAGTACAGCAAAGGATCTCCTTTCAGAAGTTCTGCCAACTTAAAAAAAAATAGAACTCTTGTTGCAATTTCATCTTTGGAGGATAACTGAAGGGGAACCACAGATCTAAGAGATCCAATGGGATCCAGTAAAAAGACGACGCATTTCCACAGCAGTGGAGTCGTTTAGGACCTGGTCCTTGTTGATTGACATTTTTACATATAATGTAAGATAATTTGGATTGTAAATATTTTTCTGAGTTTGCAGATCATTTATCTTACACATGGGCCTGTCTTGCCGGTAGATTCTTTCAGATAACGGGCGGGGAGGGACAGACGGGACGGGCAGACCGTAGGTCACGTATAGGCACTTGTGCAAAAATCATCTTCCGATCTCATATGCAAACATTGCCCTGTCTCCCAATCTGTGGCCTCAGGAATTTGGAAGTCAAATGTGCTCGGGACAAGCAGAATTCACCCCTGCACTTTACGATATGCTGGGGACAACACAAGAGCCAGACGGACAGGAGCCCTGGACTCACTCCTCACTCTCTCCAGCATCTCCGCCTCACGAATTTCCTTCGCTTGTGTTAAATTGCCAATATTTCATGGGAAATCATTGAACACCTGAAATAAGAGAGTTTTTACAGCACTGATCCCCATAGGAGTTTTCTTCACTGAGGGAATAAAATTCTTCTAGTGATCATTTGCTTATCACGTGGCTTGTCAGTGGAAACTGAAAAATAATAAACACCTAGCATCAGAAGGAAAAAAATGGAGAGGAAGAGGAGGCATGGACACAGAGGGAAACAATAGTTACAACATTCACTATTTTCTGTAAACAATGAGGATGTTTGTTGTTTTATTACAATTATTTTAAGTATTTATTTTTGAGAGAATGAGAGAGAAAGAGAAAGAGCAGAAGTTGCGGAGGGGCAGAGAGAGAGGGGACACAGAATCAGAAGCAGGCTCCAGGCTCCGAGCTGTCAGCACAGAGCCAGACGCGGGGCTTGAACTCACAAACTGCAAGATCGTGACCTGAGCCGAAGTCAGATGCTTAAGAGACTGAGCCACCCAGGCGCCCAAGAATGTCTGAGTTTTGATAAACCAGATGCTTCTTAATATATTTTTTTCTGACAAAACAGACTGACTTTTCCTGTATTATAATTTCCTTGGAAAGGCACAAAGTTGGAAGCATATACATATGCCTCTACTTAAAGTTCTGTATTTAATGTGTTTATCATGAAAACGAATTCAGAAATATTTGAATTACGAGAACTGGCGACAATTTGTGGTGAATAGGGTGATGTCTTGATTTCTTGATTTTTAACGTCTCCAAATACCATTTAAAAAAAACCCTGATTTTAAAATATACATTGCAAATGTAGGGTTAGGGGGAAAAACTACTGCATTAAGGATACATGTTGATAGGGTGCAACAAAATTTCAGAGTTGGGGAAAAAATGTCTTAGAATTAAAGTCTGAAAAGTCATTTTGCATGAATCAGGTCTAGACTTCCACATGAAACAGTATGAAAGGTTTTACTTTAAGCCTGACGTTGGGGTGCCTGGGTGGCTCAGTCGGTTGAGCATCTGACTTTGGCTCAGGTCATGGTCTCGTGATTCGTGGGTTCCACCCCCACATCGGGATCTGTGCTGACAGCTCGGAACCTGGAGCCTGCTTCAGATTCTTTGAGTCCCTCTCTCTCTCTCTCTCTGCCCCTCCCCTGGCTCATGCTCTGTCTCTCTCTGTCTCAAAAAGAAAGAAACGTTAAGTCTGACATTAAAGGCACAGTCTCTCAGACCTGCGGACAGTGAGGCACACATGGCATTCCAGACACATGGCCTGATGCGTGAAGTTTAATGCATAACAACCACTGGACGATTTGGTGCCCAAAGAACTGGCATCAATTTCATGTTAGGAGCAGGGCAAAACTCATTATTATTACAGATCAACTGCTACAAGTACAAAAGGAAAGGATGGGTATGGCTGCTGGAGAGCCTTCCTGGGTAGGGATGACACCCTGGGTCTCATCAATTCTGACTGATCAGAATGAACCCTTGATCTGAGGTGAGGTGTGCAGCTCTCACTCCTGAGCCAAGAGAGGGCACCGGCCAACGGTAAGACACTCGGGTTCCAACGATTCCCCATAGCGTCCAGGAGGGGAGGATTAAGCATGTGTGTTTATCTTTAATATCTAGCTATGCGCTCTCAGAATTATCAAGACTTTGAGCTCCGCATTCTCACACAAGGTTTCCATTTGCTCTCTAGAATGGCCGTGCCCGTGGCTTTCCACTGAAGTGGTCCAGCCGGCAGGTCTTGCAGCTGGCCGCAGACCTGGGCTGCTGCGGGGACTCTGACTACTACCTGACACACCTCCTTTACCAAATTCTTCAATTCTGCTGTTTTCAAGGAAGAACTCAGAAAGCCATGGGTCAGCCCTTCTCATCCCATGCTTACAACTTCTGACTTAATCTCACCATCCTACTTCTGCCAAAGGGAGGAATAAAAATATCAAGTATTAAAAACCTATTCATTAAACAGAACATTTATTTTAAATGACGTCCCATTTATCAAACAGAGCAATCTACCAAAACAGCTAAGTTAAAATAGTTTATACATTTGGAATAACGCTTACCATAAAAGAACGTTAGCATACAATCAGGGTTCTTTTACTCTTTTTATTCATAGGCTCTAGTTAGAATAAGTTCTGGGATTCACCCTGGATGTTGATAAATCCCATAGAGTCAGGTCGAGGGGGCTAGGTTTACCCCAGAGCTCCCTGCGCACCCCTTAAGGTGCACTCCTGCCTTATTCACTTCTGTGCATCATGTATGCAGGCGCTATTTTCACGATGAAAAGTTGTGTCTAGGGCATGGACTTGTTGGATCCGGAGTCTTTTTTTCCCCACCAGCCTTACTGAGGAATAATCAACAAATCTAACCGTATGTGTTTCAGGTGCACAATGTCATGCTTTGATATCCAATGATTTCCAAGATCAAGACAATTAACACATCCATCACTTCATACAGTTAACTCTTTTGTGTGTGTGTGTGTGTGCGTGTTCTATTTTCAGCGAATTTCTTTTTCTATTTTATTTTTGTTGTTAATTTTGGACAGAGAGAGCAGGGGCGAGGTGGGGAGGGGGAGAGAGAAAGAGAGAGGGAAATAATCCCAAGCAGGCTCCATGCTCAACGCGGAGAACAGCACGGGGGCTCGATTCCATGACCTGAGCTGAAATTAAGAGTTGGATGCTCAACCGACTGAGCCACCCAGGTGCCCCAAATTTCAAATCTACAATACTTTGGGGCACCTGGATGGCTCAGTTGGTTAAGTGTCCGACTTCGGCTAAGGTCATGATCTCACGGTTTGTGGGTTCGAGCCCCGTGCCGGGCTCTGTGCTGACAGCTATCTCAGAGCCTGGAGCCTGTCTTCAGATTCTGTGTCTCACTCTCTCTCTGACCCTCCCCTGCTCACACTGTCTCTCTATCTCTCTCTCTCAAAAATAAAGACATTAAAATTTTTTTTAAAAAATCTACAATACCTTTTAATTAACTATAGACACCACGGTGTACATTAGACCCTCAGGACTCATGTGTCCTAAAACTGGACCTACGCCCCCACCATTTCCCCTCCCCCCCAGACCCAACTTCTCTCTGGTCCCAGAAGACACTGCTACCACTCTGTTTTACAAGGTTATAGAGTAAATCCCTCTCTCCTAGCAATAGAAAACCTTTTATAAAACTTACGATGAAACTTACAAAACCACTTGGAAAAAGATTAAAAAAAGTAACAGCAAACGAACTGGCTTCATCTCAAGTACTTGAAGCAGTTAAGACACAGCCTTTCTGCTACTTCCCACGTGTACAGTCTCTCTTCTTTTCGGCCATAAACCACACCAAAAAGTACACAGAATTATTCTGAAGGAGCTATGTTATAACTGAACATATTACTTCTGCCGAAGTATTTGACATCAGGGCAGAGAGCAGAATATAACCACTAAAGACACACAGGCGGTGACGACGCTCTCACACCATCATAATTTAAAACACCGATTATGCTCCAAATCTGAAAATCAGAAGCAAACTTTCACTGTGCAATTATTTTTTTAATTTTTTTTAATGTTTTTTATTTATTTCTAGGAGAGAGAGAGAGAGAGAGACAGCATGAGCAAGGGAGGGTCAGAGAGAGAGAGGGAGTCACAGACTCTGAAACAAGCTCCAGGCTCTAAGCTGGCAGTCAGCACAGAGCCCGATGCGGGGCTCGAACCCACGAACCGCGAGATCATGACCTAAGCGAAAGTCGGACGCTTAACCGACTAAGTCACCCAGGCGCCCCCCCACTGTGCAATTAATATGTAAGGGGGACTCATTGTAGTATAAGTTGACTATGTGGACCCCAGAAGGTTATTAATTCTTAATAACATTTCTCTCACTGTAAAGATGACTAACCCAAATTTACCGCCCTCCCCCCAACCTTTCCTTCATTTGAGTAACTTTCTGAGGGCAGTCGATGTCCATTAGATCAAATGATGCTGAAGCATAAACAGGAAGTGATTCAAAGGCACTTTCCCTGCCAGGCTGCCCGTGTCCTACTTCACGGGAAAGCAACTGAAAACAAGAAAAATACAGGGTCATTGACATGGGTTTTGAATGAAAGGAGTCAGTGCTCCTCCACATTAGCCACCTGACCCCTTCCTTATTACGGGCTGTGAGGGCAGGTTGGCTAAGCACCCCGCAGAGCGAGGCCAGGCACAGGTGGCTGTGTGACTTGGTGCATCCGGGCTCCTTCTGCTGAGGATATAAAGCACTGCTACCCACTGTGGACTCCCAGGTGCCAGTCACAGCCTTAGAGTCCTTAAGGGACACCCTAAAGGGGACCCCACTTTCTTCTTAAGTTACAGATGCTAAACGAAGCTCAGGAAAATGACTTTGCCAAGGTCACACGGCCTGGAGAGAAATGGGGGAGGATTTAAACCCCGCCTTTCTCACCACCCGATGGGACTTCAAATTTCCATCTATATCTAGACATCGCTTATCCATGGGGGCTCCTGGACTAATGTACTAGGGCTTCAACCCAGCCTGGCAAGTTGTTGGCTGCATGGCCTTCAGAAATTTACTTGGTTTCTATGCCTCAGTTCCCTCGTGTTGAATTGCTTAAAATGCCTTCTGCTACACAGGGTTGTTAATGAGAATCTAAGGCCCACGGGACAGTACCCACCACAGAGTAAGCATTTGATAAATATGTCCTATTATTATTAGCAACAGATGTGCTTTTATACTCAGCGAGTGTGGGTAATTCCAGGTGCAGTATATTTCCTCTAAGTTGAGTTTAGATTTAGGCACAGATTTATACTGCTGTTTTTAAAAATTTTTTTAATGCTTATTTATTTTTGAGAGAGAGAGAGAGAGCGCATGAGCAGAGGAGGGTCAAAGAAAGAGGGAGACACAGAATCTGAAGCAGGCTCCAGGCTCCAAGCTGTCAGCACAGAGCCTGACGCAGGGCTCCAACTCACAAACCGTGAGATCATCACCTGAGCTGAAGTCGGATGCTTAATCGACTGAGCCACCCAGGCGCCCCTACATTGCTTTTTTTAAAATATGAGTACAGGCACGTCTACAGCCAGACACGGAAAAATGAAAATGTAATTCAAGGAGTGCATTTTTAGAAACCATATCATTCAAGAAAAAAGAATTCTCATCTTTCCATACAGCATCATTCATTCTTGCAAAAGATGACCAGACCTGTGTGAATATTCCCAAATCATGTTTAGGTTCAGTTATATGCAAAGATATAAGAAAGGAAGAGGCAGTTTCCAGAATATTGAGGGGTTTTCTATAGGGTATTATTGTATAGACTCCCGTGTTTGGAAGAACATGATTCTGATGTCTAAATTTCCTTGATAATACTCCTTGTTCATATGCAGGCACCACCAACAGCTACCACCTCATTTCTTCCCAAGAGCTCAATCTGCATGGCTCTGTCTATTCCAACTTTCTTCCATCGATTAAGCTTCACATGAAATATGCCAGCATTCAACTCATTCTCTTCATGGGATGCTACAGGCTCATGAATGTTTGATTGATTCTGTAAGGTATCTTTACATTTACATGGCAGTAGACAGTGTTAGGGGGAAAAAGAAGTAGAGGTGTTTTAAGACATACTACAATTATGAACTTCTTCAATGAGGCCATCTAGTTAGCTAAACCACAATATTATCTGTAAATTAGTTTTTTAAAGAATCACGCTAAAATAAAACATCCCTTTCCCCATGTGAAGCACGTGATTCGGATAATGCTCAGAGAGGACACTTTTTAGGGACTTGTCCAGACTTGATAGTGATCACCAACTTAATAAAACGTTCCGCCTCTCTCATCAAAAGGTTCAAAAGCAGTCAAAGTCTCGGGGATTTCTTTGGGATTCGTAGTTAGCAGTTTGGTCTTTAAAGACACTGGATGTGGAGAGAACCCCTTAGTGCAAAGTGTCTGTCTGCCTTGTGTGTCCAGGAATGCGCTCCCTGTCTACCATGGAGACCTCAAAGAAGCATGAGATTTGAGCTCTGGAGCAGCTCACCACCTCGCGGAACCAATACTGAGACCAAACCTAAGAACGTCAATGCAAAAGATCCTTTGGGACCCATTTGGGAACTCTTTTCCTTACATTTTTCTCCACCTTCCCAAACTTCCCAGTTTCTTCCACGGAAAGAGAAAACCAGAGAGGTTTTCAAAATCCAGAGTCAAAGCGCGTGGCTTTTTATTACGCCACTGGAAATTTCCCTCTCAAATACGAAGACTCCAAAATCCGCAGAGACTGATTTTCCATGCTCCATGTGAAGTACATTATTTTAGCTAAGTCTAACAACCGACAGCTACATCATGTGTCTTATAATGATTTTCATCAAGGCTATTCTTATTATTTAAAAAAAAAAAAAAGATTAGTTTAAGGCTCACAACAAAATTGAGGGGAAGCTACAGGGAGTTCCTGTTTACCCCCAGCCCTACCCATGCATAGCCTCTCCCATTACCAACATCCCTGCCAGAGTAGTGGGTTTGTTACAACTGATGAACGTGCACCGACAAATACTTCTCACCCGAGGTCCACAGTTTACACGAGGCTCCTCTCTTGAGTGTTGCACGTCCTATGGGTTTGGGAAAATGTACGATGACATGTGCCCGCCATTGTGGTATCTTATGTAGTCGTTTCGCTGCCCTAAAAAATCCTCTGTGCCCTGCCTATTCATCCCCTGACCCAACCCTTGACAAGTACAGATCTTTTTACTGTCTCCATAGTCTTGCCTTTTCCAGAATGTCATTTCGTTAGAATCATACAGTATGCAGCCTTTTCGGATGGTCTTCTTTCACTTACTGATATGCATTTAAAGTTTTGCCATGCCCTTTCACGGCTTGAGAGTTCATTTTACTGCTGAATAGTATTCCATTGTCTGGAGGTACCAGTTTATGTATCCATTCACCTACTCAAGCACATCATGGTGTCTCCCAAGGTTTGCAATTACGAATAAATCCGTTATAAACCTCTTTGTTTATATAAAACCTTTGCAGGTTTTTATGTGGACGTAAATCTTCAACCCCTTTGGGTAAATACTATTGCATATGAAGAAAATTCTTGAATAATGTTTTAAATCTTATTTTAAGAAGTATAAATGAAGTGGGAACCTGATGGGGAGAACATGGGTCAAAATAGCTGAACCACCATATTGTTCAACCTTAGGGAATCTTGTGCTGCCGAAAGCCATCGACAGGCAAATGCTCTCATTTTCCAAAAGGGAAGGAAGAGGAAGATAAACACCTATCTCAGGAAAAATACAGTTCTTGATATTTGGTGTATGTGCATTTAAAGACAAAGGATCTGTTACTGGTACATCCAGGGAGTCCAGTAAACACAGATCATACGTGGGTAACTTGTTTCACTTTGGGGGCAGCACTACGTAGTTGACAGATCAGGCAGTGGCCGAGGCCAGCAAGCTCCACAGATAACAATGTACTTGGCAAGTCCGCCTCAAAGGAAAGATGTGCTGGCTGATAGGATTTCACGGATTCCTGCAGAGTAAACAAAGCCCGTTGATAGTGGATTGATTTCTAAGCAGATGAGGTGTACTGTAGTTAATAACGGAAACTTGAGCTTCGTTCAACATTTTCCTCCAGATGCAGTAAATAGAGCCCTAGGAAGCACGATGAAGCAACGTCAAGTGGAACTGTGTGTGCCAGGTGGGCAGGGCTGGGTCTGAGGTGAACTCGAGAAACTAGAATGAATAAGTGCTGGTGGCAGCAGTAATTTTTAAGAAGGACAAGTGCTTTCTGTCGGCCCCGAGCCCCGATTAGACGGGGGCAGAGTGCAGCGGGTGGGGGTGGGCCGGAATGGTCACGATAACAGGTCTGGGTGGGTGCCCTCCACTCCGGGCTGCTCGGGAAACACCGGATCCCTTTCTGGGCAGCGCTCACAGAGCTTGTCAAAGTGACACCAACTGTCAGCTGCTTGTAGGGAGGGGGCTGCTCAGCCTCTGGAAGGGGAGAATCAGCTGTCTTTAAATCGAGGGGCTGGCGTGACAGAAAAGAATCTTAGTATGTGGTGTTAGAGGGCCAGAATAAAGGTGAGGCAGGGCCTCACGTCAACACGTTTTTATTTTTTATTTTTTTTAATGTTTTTTATTTATTTCTAGGAGAGAGAGAGAGACAGCGTGAGCAGGGGAGGGCCAGAGAGAGAGGGAGTCACAGACTGAAACAGGCTCCAGGCTCCGAGCTGGCAGTCAGCACAGAGCCCGACGCGGGGCTCGAACCCACGAACCGCGAGATCATGACCTAAGCGAAAGTCAGACGCTTAACCGACTAAGCCACCCAGGCGCCCCTAACACGTTTTTAAAAAAGCGTTACAGCTATCGAAACAACAACAAACCCCCTCAAACATACCCCCCCCCACACACATACACAGAGATTGTCTCTTGTGGTGGTAAGCTCCCCGTCATTGTGAGTGTTCAAGGGGAGTTAAGGGCCCCAGCAGCCCTGGGGGATGCTCTGGAAGGCTCACGGCTGACTCCCACATAGCACCGAGCATCTGTGGTGGCTCGGATGGCTCCTTTTCATGCATCCCAGTGAGTGCAGGACCTCAAGGACGACAATGAAGTCCCCTGCATGGCACTCAAAGAGGGTGGATGCTGAGATCCCCTTTCAAAGCCTCGCGTAACCACAACTGGGAGCAGGGTCACTGTGCAGTGACAGCTATGGTGGCTCGAAGGCCACTTCGAAAACAGCCATAGGAAGGAGCGAACTTCCTGCAGACATGCCTCTCTCTCGAGGGCCCTCCCGCCCACCTCAGACCTCACCCAACCCTGGAGAATCGGGGGAGGACGATGTTTTCAAGACGCAATTACTACAACTGTTTACACAGAACATCTGCCGGGTCACAGAGGATCGTTGTATGCACGACACAGCTGTGATGGGAGCAATCTCCTGACCGTGAGCTCATGAGGGACCCAAGGGAGCCACCGTTTTTGTGAAGCAATTGACATAATTAAAACTGAAAAAAAAAATAATAAAACAAAAAACTAGGTCAGGTGGCCCGGCACAGCTTCTGTGGAAAGCTTTGAGATCTTCTAGTGCTTTCTCTTCTCCGTGAGCATGGCCAGGTGTCCAGAGGACACTGAAGAGGCAGGCCACTCTTGGGGCACTCTCGGAGATGAGCTCGCCAATCAGACTGGCCACCAAGCCCACAACGAAAACGGACCTCCTTTTGACAAATCGGCTTGCACAGAGTGCTCCTAGACCCAGTGTCCTAAAAAAATTTTTTTTGAAAGATAGAAACCATAAAACGCAGCCCACCTTGTCATTTATGTAAATAACCATGCACTTACTACATCAGTTCTATTCCTGAGACGATAAACAATTGATTAGCTTCTCCTCTTCTACCAAAAACGTTCCCGTTATAACATTAAGTTGAGAATGAAGGTCCTTCGGGTTTTTTTTTTTAATTTCACAATTCCGCATCTGTTCATAGAAGCTGGCAGAGGTACTGGGAAAGACTGTGAAACCCATTTGTGCTTTCTCACAGATCTGATTGAGGGGGATGCCTCCCACCCCACCGCAGCCTGGTGAGGCCGCTCACAAAGGGGGGCCACAGCTGGTGACAGCCGGGCAGCCCTCACAAAGGTGGCTTTGGCAGCAGTGAGTCCTGCAGTGGCTGATGGTAGCTCTCAAGGCTATGTGTGAAGTGCAAAGTGCTCTCTTCCTAGCTAATGCAGAATTCCTCCAATGCCTCTGGGACCGTGTCCTGCTCTGCAATTTCAAGCAATCATTTTACCTTTTCATAAAAAGGAACGTCGCCCTAACACTCATGGCTTGTTTGAAAGCCAAATGGTGGCTTTTAATTCTTAAAGGAAAGTAACATTAAAAAAATCACCCAGTCCATGACCGCCCCCCAAACACAAGGAGTCAGATGGAGCCACCCGCCCCCAGAAAAGGCATCTGTGATATCATCTGAAATGTCTGTGCAATTGAAAGAAATGGTGGAATGGGGGTGGGGGTGATCAGCCACTATATTCACAGCATTCTGGTCATGGAATCATGACTCAATTAATTCCAGAGGATGGATCAAGACAGGAACAGAGAGAAAACCAAGCCCCACAATTACATGCACAAAGAACAGGTAAGAAAAAAGAGGAATATTTTAGTAATTGATTTCCCCATGGGAAGGAAGAATGAAAGAGGGGAGAAAACATATCTATTAAGAGCTAGCAAAGGGCTGAATGCTGTGAAGGTACCTTCAAGGTTCTATCCTTGACAGTGAGGCAAAACCAGACTGTGCCACTGCTGCCTGGGAATGGAAGACTTTGGGAGTCAGGAGTCGAATTACTTAATAAATCAACTCACAGACAAACACTTGAATACCTTTCAAGGTGTGGGCATTCACATATCATTTCATTGCCTTGTTGAACCTTTTCTAAAATCTTTATATTTTTCCTAAGTGTTTATTTTATTTCCTTTTATAGTTTACAGTGTAATATTACTTTCAGGTGTATAATAGAGTGACTCACCCCTCCCATACATCCCCAGGTGCTCATCACAACTAAATGAACTCCTTAATCCTCCTCACTTATTTAACCCATCCCCCAACCCACCACTCCTATAACCATCAGTTGGTTCTTTAGAGTCCAGTTGGTTTTTTGCTTTGTCTCTCTCTCTTATTTTTCCTCCTTTGCTTGTCTATTTTGTGTCTTAAATTCTACAGATGAGCGAGATCTTATGGTATTGGTCTTTCTCTGACTTACTTCACTTAGAATCATACTCTCTAGCTCCACCCAGGTTACTGCAAATGGCAAGACTTCAATCTTTTTTTATAGCTGAATAATATTCCATCACACATACACACACACACACAGAGTCTTCTTTATCCATTCATCAATTGATGGACACGTGGGCAGCTTCCATACCCTGGCTAATGTAAGTAATGCTACTAGAAACATAGTGGTGCTTGTATTCCTTTGAATTAGTGTTTTTGTATCCTTTGGGTAAATGCCTAGCAGTGAAATTGCTGCATCATAAGGTATTTCTATTTTTAACTTTTTGAGGAGCCTCCATACTAGTTTCCATAGTGGCTGCACCAGTTTGCATTCTCACCAAGAGTGCACAAGGATTCCCTTTTTCTCGTGTTGGTGATTTTAGCCATTCTGACAGGTGTGATATCTCATTGTAGTTTTGATCTGTCTTTCCCTGAGGGAGTGATGTTGGGCATCTTTTCATGTGACTCTTGGACATGTGGCCTTTTTTTTGGCAGAAATGCCTGTTCATGGGTTCTGCCCACTTTTAATTGGATTGTTTGTTTTTGTGGTGTTGAGTTTTATAAGTTCTTTACTGCCCACTTTTAATTGGATTGTTTGTTTTTGTGGTGTTGAGTTTTATAAGTTCTTTACATTTTGGATACTAACCGTTTATTGGATATGTCATTGGCAAATATTTTTCTCCCATTCAATAGGTTGCAATAGTTTTATTGATCCTACCCTTTGCTGTACAGAAGGTTTTTATTTTGATGAAGTCCCAATAGTTTATTTTTGCTTTTGTTTTGCTTGCCTCAGGAGATGCGTCTAGAAAGAAGTTGCTATGGCTGATGTCAATGAAAGAAGTTAACTGCCTGTGCTCTCTTTTAAAACTTTTAGAAGATTTCAGGTCTCATATTTAGGTCTTTCATCCATTTTGAATTTATTTTTCTGTATGGTGTAAGAAAGTGGTCTTACACCATACAAGAAGAGAGCACCAGTTTCATTCTTTTGTATGTTGCTGTCCAGTTTGTTGAAGTGACTGTCTTTATGCCATTGGATACTCTTTCCTGCTTGGTCAAAGATCAGTTGACAATACATTTGTGGGTCCATTTCTGGGTTTTCTATTCTGTTCCACGGATGTATGCATCTATTTTTGTGTCAGTACCGTACCGTTTTGATGACTACAGCTTTGTGATACACGTTGAAGTCTGGAATTTGATGCCTCCAGCTTTGCTCTGCTTTGCTTTCTCAGGATTGCTTTGGCTATTCGGCGTCTTCTGTGGGTCCATACACATTTTAGGATTGATTTAAAAAAATTTTTTTTAATGTTTATTTTATTTTTGAGAGAAAGAGATAGACAGATTATGAGCGGAGGAGGGGCAGAGAGAGGGAGACACAGAATCCAAAGCAGGTTCCATTTAGAAATGCATTGTCAAGGGGCACCTGGGTGGCTCAGTTGATTAAGAAATGCATTGTCAAGCAGGTGCACCAATAGAAGGTGAGTAGGAGTGCCACACCCCTTCCCACAAGTCCACAAATTGGTTATTCAGAGAAACACGAGCTATTCACATCCTGAAATATCAATGAGCTGTCAGCTTCCGATAAGGCTACCAACACCCTTATTTTTGTCCTCTCTTCATAGTCTGAAGCCAAACAGAACCTAAATTTAGGAGACTTCTTTCCAGCATCTACATCATCAATGCAAAGGGCATCTCTGGGGTCACATTGGAAGAAACATCAATTTTATATGTGTTAGCAGTGGTTACTGCTATTGACTTGAGAATTTTTCCTCATTATATTTTTAATTACTTTTCAAACGCCCTTTGGAAAAAAAATCTATCCTTTTCTAATTGGGAAACAAATAGACTGAATGTTATTTTTTACAAGTTTGGGGACTCAAGAGTACAGACAGGTGTGGGGCAAAAAATATATAATTTTTAGAGACACTTAGATGCACACAAATACATATTTTTTTCACTAACAGAACTGTCCTGTGGAGATTATGGGGCAAAGTACAGAATCCACCTTGGACATTGCTCACGGGGCACCCCATCATCTTCGTCAATCTGTTTGTTGCTGTGCAGTGTCTCCCCTGGGTGACTGCAGAGGCGGACACGGGGTTTATGAGTCCTGAGGCAGCTGCAGACAAACATTAGGTACAAAGCGAAAGTGAATACTGGAACCAGAAATCCCCAAATCTGACAACATGTTTTCCCTTTTGCCAATTTCATAACATAGACGACCCTGCTGGTGCCCTGCCAGGACCACCCAGGGCCTCAGAAGGGGCTTACGTTGCATTAGCCTCAGCCCAAATCTCCCCTAGGTGACTGTGAGGTGACACACTGGTCCCTTGGCTCTGGCAGATATTTGGCGGATACAGTTTTGTGTTGTTGTTTTATGAAAACAATACCAGGTAAACGTTGGAGGGGGAGGCTAAACCCATCCCCCTTCCTCGTGGACCTGAGAACACCCAGGCCACGGTCAGGAGCAAGGAGACCAGAGCTCCGCATTCTAGGTGGTAGCACCTTAGGAAAGAGATGTTCAAATGTCATCAGAGTTACCCAGGTGCTTGTGAAATTGACGATTCCCGGGCCCCGCTCCACAGACTCTGATTCTGTACGTTGACGGGCAGGGCACAGAAATCTGCATTTTTAAAACATTTTTAAACGTTTATTTATTTTTGAGAGAAACTGACCGGGAGCAGGGGAGGGGTGGAGAGAGAGGGAGACACAGAATCCGAAGCAGGCTCCAGGCTCCGAGTTGTCAGCACAGAACCCGGCGCAGGGCTCGAACTCACAAATCTCGGGATCATGACCCAAGCCGAAGTTGGATGCCCGACCGACTGAGCTGCCCAGGCACCCCCACCCCTGCCCCCAGCCTTTACAAAATTTTTTTTTAATGTTTGTTTATTTCTGCGATAGAGACAGAGAGAAATCTGCATTTTGGAAAACATCCTCAGAACCTTCTTTGTATACTAAAGTTCTAGAACCAGTAATTCAGGCTTCAGAAAGAGCATGGGCTACGGTGGCCTTGGGTAAGTCACAATTTCCCTTATCAGTCACAAGAAGCTAGTAACATGTGCCTGAGGATTGGTGAGGAGCTGGGGTAATGGATTTACATTGCAGTCATTCTATTCCATCAGATTCATTACACAAGACTCTTGCACGACAGCCTTATTTAATATCTCATCCACGCAGAACCTCTGGTACCTTCAGGTAGCTTCGGGAAGGGAAAGCTGTGCCTGCCCTAAGCCACACTGGAGCTGACACATGATTCTAAAATGGTGCAGACTCTCGCCTGTGTAAGGAAGTGGAGAGATGGCTTTTTGAAAGGGAAGCAATGCATTTCTACTTTACCAGCATGAAAGTGGAAGTTTAATCAGGAGCAGCTTGGCCTCGAACACCCACCAGAGCAGAAATTTATGTTAGAGCGGAGAAAACATTTGGGGTTCCTGGTCCCTGAGATCATGACGCTTCATCCCTTCCTGGCAGTCAGGTGCCCATACACAGAATTTGTTTTTAAGTAACAGGCGATCACGGCTATCTAATTCCATTGCTTGATATAATGTTTACAAAGGATCAGAAAAAGTAAGCTTGAATTGAGAAGATACCTTATCTCTGTTACATGCATTCAGGCTTTAAGTCACCAGTGCCCCAGAGTTAACTCTGAAACAAATTCTAATACACATGGGTATGTTTTAGAGGATTCTTACTTGCTACAAAGTATTTTGGTCAATATAAATGGAAAATCAAGAGTTTAAAGTCTTCACTGGGTCAAGATTTTGCAAAGTGGATTTTATGTAAACGAGCAGAGAGAGAAAGGGTTTCTAATTGCAGGAGGAATGACGGTAATTATCAAGACGCTTGGAAAGCCGGACACAGAAGGACCGAGAATATGCCTCATCAGCTGGTTCAAACGCTCTTAGCCTAATGCCACAGGGCAGCCCTCGCCAGGGAAGCTGCCTGCAGCACTTTTCACAGCCGACACCCTGAATCTATAGAAAAGGAAACAGTGTCCTGAAAAAAACCAAGAGGCACTGATGTTCCCATAGCTGATTTCAAAACCACTGAGATGGTAAATTACAGGCTTTGGCCCCGCCTCCCCCCAAAGCAAGACCAGAGGGCTGCACTAAAGATCTCTGAAGAGATGATGAAGACAGACTAAAGACCTGAATGCCAGAATTTAACCAGGAGGGAAAAGGGGACCCATCTTGAAGGGACAAGAGCTTCACTATGAAAAAGTGAAATAGGTGTTTGTGCACCCCTAGCATTTTTTTTTTTTAGCGACAGTATTTAAGTTTGGGTTTGGGATATTAAACTTCAAGATTTCTGAGGTGAAACAGCTCCAATGCTCTGGGAGTGGGTAGAAAAGGTGATCTGGAGTCGAAGATCCTTGGCGTCCTGAATGAGTCATCCTCCTGAGTACTGAGCGCTAAGCCTCAAGGATGAGGAGGTGAGCACCTAACTCTCTGGACAGGGTGCAGGAGACACACAAAAGGCTGTCCGTCCCAGGAGGAGTCACCAGTGCAGAAGGAAACAGAGAGCAGAGGGGGCGAGGCTAGAGACAGGTGGCGGGCCACAAAGGAGCTGAAGGGAAGGGACTTGTTGCAGAACAGGTCAAGGACCCAGCCAGTAGCACCTATGAGTATGTAATTTTACATATGAGGAAAATGAACAATCAACACTCAATAGACACCTGATAGATGCTTGCTGAACAAACGAGCGAGTGGATGAGCGAACGCATCCTTTACTAACTAGCCATCACTGACGGTAACTCAGGATATGCCACCACATTTGTTTAATCCGAGGTAATTGTCAGCTGATTGGGAGCAGAACTCTTGCACGATAACCGGAGAATGACCATCCGTAAGAAGAAACTTACCAATGTACAAATTCAACCCTTTTTACGTGCCGAGGAGACAAATCCCCCCTACAGTTTCTAGAAACGCGTCGTAAATCAAATTCAGACAGGCAGAGCCAACGCTGCTATGAAATAGAATCAAGAGGCGCCAGGCCTGGGAGACATGAGGGAGAGAGCTCCCAAGCACCAACAAGAAAATTAAAGGGGAAAAAAAACCTGTCGACAGCTTAATTGGGTCAGATATTCAGTGAGCTGTGCTAAGCCACTGGAGGCCTGAGCCTAAGTGTCCATCAACGGATGAATGGATCAAGAAGATGTGGTTTATCTATACGATGAAATACTTCATGGCAATGAGAAAGAATGAAATCTGGCCATGTGTAGCAACATGGATGGACCTTGAGGGTGTTATGCTGAGCGAAGTAAGTCAGGCAGAGAAGGACAGCTACCACATGTTTGCACATAGTGGGGGAGAGGGAGGGAGGCAAACCACGAGAGACTCTTGAATGCTGAGAACAAACTGAGGACTGATGGGGTGGGGGGGAGGGGAAGGGGGTGATGGGCATAGAGGAGGGCACTTGTGGGGATGAGCACTGGGTGTTGTATGGAAACCAACACGACAATAAACTATAAAAATAAAACTTATCTTTTGCAGTCTGAATTAATCACTCTAGGTGAGGCATTGATGTTTAAAAGCTTCAGGGGCGCCTGGGTGGCTCAGTCGGTTGAGCATCCGACTTCAGCTCAGGTCATGATCTTGCAGTCGGAGGGTTCGAGCCCTGCATCGGGCTCTGTGCTTACAGCTCGGAGCCTGGAGCCTGCTTCCGACTCTGTGTCTCCCTCTCTCCCTCTCCCCTGCTCATGCTCTCTCTCTCTCAAAATATAAACATTAAAAAAAATTAAAAGCTCTTCAAATGACTCCAATAACCAGTGGGAGCTGAGAGCCATTGAACTAAGGGCTGGCGAAGGAAAGAGCAGTTTTCGGAAGATGGAAGCAGTCACCTGGCTTCTGCCTGTGTCCTACCTGGCTTCGGTCAGGATGCCACGTGGCCCCGTCTGCTGCATATTAACGCAGGCTCTGATTTGAATAAGACGGACTTTGTGTGTGCCTGTGCACTTTAATTATGAAGACAGACGCACACAGAAGGAACTGTTTTGGGTTCACAGTGCCCCTCTGGGCACTGGCATCTCCGCTCTTTCCCTGGTGCTTGTGACTCGGTTTTCCTAACTTGGAGATTCCGTTTCTCAGGCATGGGTATGTTTGCATCACGTTTATCCTCGGTCCCTTTGATGTAAGCTGCATAATTATTATTATTTACTGCTATCGGATCACATAAGACTAAGAGTTCGACAAAAAAGACACTGAAAAATATCTGAGCATGTGTGTGGGTGGGAGCCAGAGAAAGCGACATGGGGACGAGGCTTGCGGGGGCCTGGGATACACACTCCTGTGTCGTGCTTTGCTCGCCTCACACTGTCTCCAAGTTTCCTTCTGTAAAAAGTGGAGAGGGATGAGATCCACGGTCTCCCTCTTGACTAGTCATTGTTACTTCATCTGTGAGTGTCTCTGTGTGTCTTTGTGTGTGTGTGTATGGGTGTACCTGTATGTGTGTCTATGTGTGTGTAGTATGTGTGTATCTGTGTGTGTGAGTCTGAGTGTTGTGTGTGTATGTGTTTATGTATGTCTATGGGTGTGTGTACTATGTGTCTGTGTCGATGTATGTCGTATGTGTGTGTCTGTATGTGTATGTGTGAGTCTGAGTGTGTGTATGTGTGAGTCTATGTGTGTATGTCTATGGGTGTGTGTACTATGTGTGTGTCTGTGTTTGTGTGTGTTGTCTGTGTACATGTGTATGTGTGAGTCTGAGTGTATGTGTGTGTATATGCGTTTGTGTATGTCTATGTCTGTCTGTGTGTGAGTCTGAGTGTATGTGTGTGTAGTGTGTGTATGGGTGTGCAGTGTGTGTATATGTGTCTATGTTTCTGTATGTGTATGTGTGAAGTCTGTGTGTGTATGTATTTGTGTATGTTTATGGGTATGTGTAGTATGTGTGTGTGTCTATGTGTGTGTGTGTATGTGTATGTGTGAGTCTGAGTATGTGTTTCTATGTCTATGGGTGTGTGTAGTATGTGTGTGTCTGTGTGTGTCGTATGTGTGTGTCTATGTGTGTATGTGTGAGTCTGAGTGTGCATGTGTGTTTGCGTATGTCTATGGGTGTGTGTAGTGTGTGTGTGTATGTCAGTGTGTATCATCTGTGTGTGTCTATGTGTGTATGTGTATGTGTGAGTCTGGGTGTGTGTGTTTGCGTATGTCTATGGGTGTGTGTAGTATGTGTGTGTGTAGTATGTGTGTGTCGTATGTGTGTGTCTGTGTGTGTGTGTCTGTGTGTGAGCCTAAGTGTGTGTGTGTGTATATGTGTCTGGGTGTCTCTGTATGTGATCCTTTGATATCAGGAGTAAATTCTCCCACTGCACGTGTCAGGAAACTGAGGTGCCTCGGCTAAGCAGGCCTGAATCCCCACAGCTACACAGAGCAGGGCCACGGCCCCTGAAGGGTCACGGTCCCAGACGGCAGGGCCTAACCCAGCAGCTAACACGGCACCACTGCAGCAGCTCGGGAAAGTGAATCACCCCTGACGAGCCCGCTCGAAGCCGAGATGGCATGAACAATACGATACGAAGAATGGCCACTGAGCTTCTCGGGCTCGTATCACATGACAACTCGATTCACTGAGTCCGTACAACTGTCTCATGATTTCCGTACTTCAGAGAAGAGGAAAGGGACGTTTAGGAAGGTTAAGTGATTTGATCTTTTGGGTTTTGCAAGGCACAGGGCAAACTGAGTAAACAGCTATGACACAAGAGACGGGCCTGGAAGGGTGGCTCCTGGAGTTGATAAGTGTGGGTGGGGGGCGAAGAGCAGGGCCCAGTGACGAATGTGTAAGTAGGGGCCGGGCCGTGGGGCAGGGCCATGCAGGAGCCGCCCGCGGCCTGAGAGCCATTAGCTTCTCAGGGAGCCTACTTGTCATGGCTTCCTTTAAGACACAAGTCATTTCTTCTCTTTTACGAGGAGAAATAAAAGCCAGAGATAAGAGAGCCAAGAGATAAGACTTCTGGCGCTTGGTGGCACCCCGGCTCAGCCTGTGGGGAGGGGTTTGCTGGCGCTGCCTCTGCGCTGTCCCGCACGGCATCCGAGGCCCGCCCCAGCCTGCTGTCCACCTCGCTCTGCGTGTCCACCGGAGGCCCTCGACACCGGAAATGCTGACTCCGGCGTGCAGCATGCATCGGGGGGGG
>NW_027530353.1:871214-958463 GCF_008692635.1 Crocuta crocuta | reverse complement strand
GAGTCGGGGGGGGAGGGGGGGGCAGAGGGTTCTCTGAGATGGACTCCTCTGTCAGGAAACCTGCCCCGTGATTGTGGGGACACCTGGAATTGTGATTTCGGGAGGAGAAGGAGAAGGGAGCTCCCGGAAGTTGGTGACCAGGAGCAGAGTGCAAGGCGGGCCGGCCTAGGGCGCTGTACAAGCTGCTTTCCCCAAAGCTGTGGTTGGCTCTGTAAGTGCCACCAGGATCTGAGAATGAAAACAGTCGGTCCTCATGGGATGGCTTCCATCAAGGCTATTCTGTAGTGCTTACTGAATCAAGAGTAAATGAAAACACAGACTTCCGTTTTAAAACACAATTTTCTCCTTTCTCTGTGACATCGATGCAACCAAATCTTCCAGAAAGGCTTCCCTTATCAGTACCGAGCGTAGATAAAGCCCCAGGGTCAAGCTGCCTTCATCCCTGATTTTCCTGTGTAGCTGGAGATAGCGCTCTCTCCAAGGTCACAAAGTCATTCTCCCAACAGTTCCCAAGTGTATGTACCCATGATCTGCAGTGAGCATTCCAGGGTACAGACACGCTTTTGAGAGATCATGCCATCGATGCCCTGAGTCTCAGCACCAGGACAGTTATAGACGAGTAAGACCAAGTTAGTGTCCTCGAGGAAATGACTATCTTTTTTATTTAATTGTTTTTTTTAATGTTTTATTTATTTTTGAGAGACAGAGAGAGAGAGACAGCGTGAGCAGGGGAGGGTCAGAGAGAGAGGGAGACACAGAATCTGAAACAGGCTCCAGGCTCTGAGCTGTCAGCACAGAGCCCGACATGGGGCTCAAACCCACAAACCGCGGGATCATGACCTGAGCCGAAGTTGGATGCTCAACTGACGGAGCCGCCCAGGTGCCCCAGGAAATAACTATCTTTACCTTCATACTAGCACCGCATTTCAGCTGAAAAAGGGCAGCTCCAAATTACCGGAGTCTTTGCTTGAGAAAGGAGAAGAGATGAACAACTCAGGAGGGGCACCCCTGTTTTCCAAAGTCTACAAAGCAGTTTCCCAAGTCTGGAATCCCTCCCCCCACCAAAACCATTTCTTTTTGTTTAACCAAAGTGAGAGTCAATGAATTTGCATTATGACCAGTCGTGGGTTCGAATGGTCCAAAGCGCTTCTGCAGAATCCATCTGGGCCTTTCTAATACCCCCGAGCTATCTGCCCCATTGGCTGAAGAGCAGAGTCTGTCTGGAGTCTGTAAGACAGACACATGTGAAAATGTAATGCCAGAGCCCAAAATACACCTCCGGTACTGGGCACTTAGTTCTCTTCACCTGCTTCCACACAGGCCTGAGATAATGGCATAGATACACAGCCTTAGAGGATCTAGCCCCGTGAAAGATGAAGTTCGAAGGGAATTTTTGGAATGCTCTGAAGTACATTCCTTTCCTATGGGCTCTTAATAGAAAACTATGACCTAGATACTGGCTTCCAGCTAAGATTCTCCAAGCACTGGTCATGGGCTGCCCCAAACCCAGCTCCCTGGAAACCTCCTTATGAGCAGACTTCCTGCACAACAGTCCAGTCTGTCCCCAAATGACCACCTCGAGAGGAGGGCCCACATCTGTGAGGCGCTGCTGCGGTGCTCAGGAAGAGCACTGTGCAAAGCTGCTGGACTTAGCACAGGCTCTCTCTCCTGAGAGTACGGAGCTTGCATGCCAGTCGGGTCAATTCATTTCCCTCCTCACCAGTCAACAGAAACTCACTATAAGCCTAATTTCCAAATGAATCAATGTTATCACCAGATGTCATTCTGTCAAGCAGCCCTTCTTGAAAACAAACTTTTCCTCAGTCATGGAGAAAATGTGACTTCGGTGAGCCTGTGGCATAGTTCCGTACAAAACTTTCACATGCCTCACGCCGGCTGTATTATTAGTTCTTGGTGGACGCGCTTCCTGTCCCACGTATGGTTTTGCCATCATCCGCGATGTAACTGATATTTTATGGAGCCAACTGCTCTGTGTCCATCGGCACCTCCACACTCCCATTTGCTTCCTCAGCAAATCCCTGGGCTTCCAGGAACAGTTACTACACCCACAGGAAAATGCGAGGCCGCTGCCACGAATAGACCTTAACCCACACCGCCCAAGAGAAGCTCAGAGACGTTCGTGCTGAGATGACAGACACAAATTTCCTCATGCCCTAAATGAAGAGAAACTCTCATATGCTATGACAAAGCA
Source organism: Crocuta crocuta (assembly GCF_008692635.1). Classification (NCBI taxonomy): domain Eukaryota; kingdom Metazoa; phylum Chordata; class Mammalia; order Carnivora; family Hyaenidae; genus Crocuta; species Crocuta crocuta. Next base: position 956,251 of record NW_027530353.1, on the reverse strand, counting down.
AGCAAAAAGCAAACAAAAACCCTAGTCTCCGGCAGAAAGTCTGCGGCAGAATTAGAATGGGCATAAACGCAGTGTCCTTGTCCAAAAATCACACCTTTGTGATTGACTGTGCGCAGATGTGAGTAGAAATTACCTTTTCCGGGAACAGAAACTTGGGTCGCATCATGAGAGGGCAAGGAAACATAGTGAGAGGTGCCTCACAATCAGGAGAGAAACGCTCTTGTTTTATCATTAACTAGAACTCACCCCTGCAAATAAGTAGTATAATGAAGGCACGGATTTGGGCCTCTGTGTGATTGAGTGATTGATTGATGTTTAAGGTTTGTTAATTTTGAGAGAGAGTGAGAGAAAGCTCAGGCAAGTGGCAGAGAGAGAGGGAGGGAGAGAATCCCAAGCAGGCTCTACACTGTCATCGCGGAGCCGGATGTGGGGCTTGAACTCACGAACCGTGAGATCATGACCTGAGTGGAAACTAGAAGCCAGCCCTTAACTGACTGAGCCACCCAGGCGCCCCACCTGTGTGATTTATTACTAACCGTGTGTGACCAATTTTGGTTATCAGTTCACCAGGCTAAATGACAAATACAACCACCAACGCAAGAGCAATTCCATTTAAAAAGCACGGAAATGTGATCTCTATCATTTCAAACATGGAACACAGAACTGAAACAGCAGAAGGAAAATCTGCTGCAACAGACAAAGGGGCTCTATAGACTGGACCCGCGCGTGAGCAGTTCACAGGCACGTTCGTTGGAAGGGTCCCCTTAGACCAGCGACTTCATCTCCTCTCGAGATGTCAGTTGAGGAAATCAAGACACAGCCTGAATGGCTTCTCAAAGTCCAATTTAAGTTTGGATTCTTTTGATTAAGTTAAAAGGCCCACCTGAAAACGTTGGGCAAGTTAGAAGGGTAGAACACATAAAGGTGACCAGCTGAGTAGACTTTGTCTGAATGGGTTTCTATATAGGTTTTGGGGCTAGAATGCCACATTCTGGTTAACTCTATCAATACTAGCAATGGAAGCCCTCTGAATCCCTGACGCTCAATGAACAGACCTTTAGCAACATCATCAGAATCACATTCATTATCTGCAAATTGCTCAGGAGGCAGCACCAGCTGGCCCTGCCCAGGGGATGACGCCAGGGCAGGTGGCTGTCATTAGCCCTGCGCAGAAATGACATTCATCTGCTCGTCCCTGGGCTCGGTGACATTTGATAACATGGCATGCTTTGAACTGGTGACAAAGGTTGATTCCACAGAGCTCTCTCAAGTGACAGAAAATTCAAACACTTTTTTCAAAACCAATTCTTCTATAATAAATATAGAAAAGGCAGGGGTGCCCGGGTGGCTCAGTCGGTTGGGCGTCTGACTTTGGCTCAGGTCATGATCTCATGGTTCAAGGTTCGAGTTCTGCATCAGACTCCGTGCTGACAGCTCAGTGCCTGGAGGCTACTTCGGATTCTGTGTCTCCCTCCCCCTCTGCCCCTCCCCTGCTCACTCGTGCGCATGTGACCTCTCTCTCTCTCAAAAATAAATAACATTAGGGGCGCCTGGGTGGCTTAGTCGGTTAAGCGTCTGACTTTCGCTTAGGTCATGATCTCGCAGTTCGTGGGTTCGAGCCCCGCGTCGGGCTCTGTGCTGACTGCCAGCTCAGAGCCTGGAGCCTGTTTCAGTCTGTGACTCCCTCTCTCTCTGACCCTCCCCTGCTCACGCTGTCTCTCTCTCTCTCCTAGAAATAAATAAAAAATAAAAAATAAAAATAAATAAAATAAATAAATAAATAAATAACATTAAAAATATGTGTTTGTTTGTTTGTTTGTTTTCAAAGAAAAGGCAGTTCTGGAGAAGGAAAATCAGGATCATCTTATTTGCTCCATATGTGGGGCTGCGTAAAATGTAAGAGCAGTGGACTGTAGATCTAGGATCTGCACGGCCCCGCGCTGTAGACTAACAGGGACACGGGAGCACGCTGCCCACTGAACGTGGCTTCACCACAGGGCTCCCAATGTGGCAGGAGCCGACACTACCGATGCAGATCTTGCCACGGCCATTAAGGTAAACACTCAGCCCAACAGGGAGCCACCTAATCTCAGCCTCTGGGTATTTTCTGTCCTCCTCAAATAAATGCGCAGGACTCAGCATCTGTGTGAATGGTCGGGCCAGATGCAGAAGGAAGCGAGGGACAGTGCACAACATTTCAGCCACGATACTGAGTTACAGGCCACTCTGTTCTCAGCGCAGCAGGAAATTCAGGCACAGGGGGGAACTGTACACGCTTCTCCCATGGGCGCTCGCAACAAATTAGGGTTGGAAGTGGTCGCACCGGTGTGCAGCTCTTCCAAAGAATGGTGGGCCTTCTCTGAGGCAAGTTCAAGTGCTCCTCACGGACTCTTGCTTGCCACTCATCAGGGCCAGATTTTAGAACACGGCCCGGGCTTTATTGACTGACAGCTTTGACATTTCTTGACATATCCGCCTCTCCTCAGCCCTGCTCTCTCTGGCAGGTGACCATATCAGAGGTACACATGTCAGAGGAAGGTCGGAGGGGTTGACAGCTGATCATGTGTTCTCTTCGGCCCGGACTTCATCTCTTTTTTCCCAAGCTGCTGCTAAGTTTTCCAACCCACGTACCTCTCTGCTTTAGGAACGATCACCAGAATCTGTCAAGACCACAGTACCCATCAAGTTTTACCCCATAATTACAGGCAAGAGACTCACTGATGGTATTCTATTATCATAGCTCTTTTCTAGATATTGCTGATCCTTTTAATTCGAAGGACCTATTTTGCAAAATTGAGGGCGTCCTCCTTTAAAGCACGATACTGTAGGGGCGCCTGGGTGGCTCAGTCGGCTGAACGTCCTACTTCAGCTCAGGTCATGATCTCACAGTTCCTGAGTTCCAGCCCCACGTCGGGCTCTGTGCTGACAGCTCAGAGCCTGCAGCCTGCTTCAGATTCTGTGTCTCCCCGTCTCTCTGACCCTCCCCTGTTCATGCTCTGTCTCGAAAATAAATATAAACATTAAAAAATTAAAAAATAAAGCATGATACCGTGAAAATCATACTAATCTTTAAATTAAAAACTGGGGTGAAAATATTCGCTTTATTATCTGGCGGCCTGGCGATCTCGGGAACTGGGGATGGTGCTCTTCCAGCTCCAGGTGGTACCATTCTAGTTGTGCTGAGAAGGTCAAACGAGATCATGTTCAAAGGAGAGGTGTCTGGCACGGTGCCCGACAACTAGAATATCCCATATCTGGAAAATCAAAATCCACACAGCCACAAAACTCACGTATAAAAGCACAGTTTGTCTTTTATAAAACACACAACTATAGGTTAGGTCCTTGAGAACCAGAATGCTGTTTGGTTTTTCAGAGTTAAGACGAGATTTCTCCGTCTGGCTGGTATTGCTGCTTGCAGATAAAATGTTACCTTTCAGTGGCCTCATACCTTTAAGTCAAGATGGTTGTCTTTACAATTTTTTTAATGTTTACTGACTTTGGAGAGAGAGAAAGAGTGCCGGCGGGGGAGGGGCAGAGAGAGAGGGAGACACAGAGTCCGAAGCAGCTCCAGGCTCAGAGCTGTGAGCACAGAGCCCAAATCCGGGCTCGAACTCATGAACCGTGAGATCGTGACTTGAGCCAAAGTTGGGACGCTGAACTGACGGAACCACCCAGATGCCCCGTGAGATGGCTGTCTTTAAAAGAAAGATATAAAAAGATAAGATCTACACAGTATGTTAAAAGTCCGAACAGTAACAGATTACTCCCTCAACACACGCGGCTTGTCATTCCTTGGTATCTCTGATCATATGCCTAAATTAGGCTTTGGCTTTTATCATTTAAAAAAATTTTTTTTTAACATTTATTTATTATTGAGAGACAGAGCATGAGCTGCGGAGGGGCCTAGAGAGGGAGGGAGACACAGAACCTGAAGCAGGCTCCAAGCTCTGAGCTGTCATCACAGAGCCCGATGCGGGGCTCAAACTCACAAACCGAGAGATCATGACCTGAACGGAAGTCGGACTAACCGACTGAGCTACCCAGGTGCCCCTCATGTGCACTTTTCAAAAGTCTGGCAAATCTTTCAAGTTGTAAAATTGGTGTTTTGGCAAATCATATGTTTTCTACTCTTTTAAATGCTTCTATGTTACGATTTATCTTCCATTCGGTCAGTGTATCTGAATCCTAAATTGCACCGCCATTTCCAGGGAAGCTGGAGACGTGATATTAGAGCAAGCCCTCCCTCTGGGAGGTCGGGAGGAACACAGGCCTTAGCCTGTCACCTCACCCCTTTGTACCAGCAGCAAACAAGGGTGTGCACCTTACAGATCATCAGAAGTCTTTTCCTAAAGAACAGACATTATGAGCAAACTAAAAATACACACGTAACCCTTGATGCACTAAGAAGCACAGAGCATTACCTAGCAAGAGGTCAGGCTGGAAAGCTGAATGTGCATCTGATCAGAGCTTCCAGCAGCTCGCAGTGACGGGAAGTAGAGAAGACAGCCGGGTGAGGTGGAGGGGAGCATGGGGAGCAAGTCTGGCAGGTGGGGCGTTCCCCAGAGTTAAGTGGCCAATCAGGTTCCCACAGTCCCCTCCACACCACGGAAAGGAGCTGCCCCCTTGAGGGGATAGAGAGCACGAGGCAAGGCAAGGTGCGGGCCCAATTTTGGGGTCATGGTTTCAGCCATCTACCGGTAGAAAGGCATTCTGAGAATGTCTTTTATGTCATCTGGCTGTTCGATGACATAAAAACTGGTGGTTAAGTTTTTAGGTGTGATGATGGTGGTGATTACACAAGAAAAATTTGTGTTTTGGGAGAAGGCACGCGATGAAGGATGGAGCCCTGGCGGGACATTATTCCTCGGCTGAGGTGTTATTGGCTTTAAAATATGTCAGAAATCAGGGGCCCCTGGGGGGCTCAGTCAGTTAAGCGTCTGATTTCAGCTCAGGTCATGATATCAGGGTCCATGAGTTCGAGCCCGACGTCGGGCTCTGTGCTGACAGCTCAGAGCCTAGAGCCTGCCTCAGATTTTGTTTCCCTCTCTCTCTGTCCCTTTCCCACTCACCTCTGTCTCTCTCTCTCTCAAAAATAAACATAAAAAATTAAAAACATAATAAAATATTTCAGAAATGGAAGGGTGGATGATGAAAGGAAAAATAAGCTTCATGATCAGGGGCTCTGGGTGTGTATTTTGAATTCTGTGTGTTCAGCAAAAAAAAAAAAAAAGTATTGAAAAATCCATTCGTGGCACTCCCTTTCCAGATCTCTTCTGGAAAACCACTTCTGACACACACAAGAGAGGCCTGTATAAACACGCTTGTTGAAGCCCTCAGTCTATCAGCTAACAAATCCAAAGCAATCTAAATGTTCATCAGTGTGGGGAGGATGAGGCAAAAATCACACAAATGAGGCTGTTTGGTTTTTTTTTTTAAGTTTCTTTATTTTGAGAGGAAGAGAGAGCATGTGTGAATAGGGGAGGGGCAGGGAGGGAGGGAAAGAATCCCAAGCAGGCTCTACACTGCTAGCATGGAGCCCGATGTGGGGCTCGAACCTGCAAAGCAAGAGATCACAACCTGAGCCAAAACCGAGAGTTGGATGCTTAACTGACTGAGCCACCCAGCCAGCCCCCCAGTGAGGCTGTTTTATACCTACTGCAATTCAGAAAGCTCTCAAGGAAAAGTGAAATTAAAAAGAAAAAACCAGCACAATATTCAGGGTATGAACCCATTTGTACAGAAATAGAAACAAACCCTATTTTTATTTGAACATTCATTTGTGCGTAAAATAAGACAAAAAAATCTGGAACGACGCCTCCCACACTCTTGACAGTGTGAGTAGGATCTGAGGGTGTCTGAAAGCACGCTGCTTGCTTTCTACTAACTTCCAACTTCTGTAACCAGTGAACTTTTCCCCAAGAGGATATGGTTTTGTATCGTGTCATTAAAATGCAGCCAAATGAGGGCCGCCTGGGTGGCTCAGTTGGTTAAGTGTCTGACTCTTGATTTCAGCCCACGTCATGATCTTACTTCATGGGATCAAGCCCCACATGGGGCTCTGCACTGACAGCGTAGAGCCTGCTTGAGTTTCTCTCCCTGCCCCTCCCCCTAACTCCGTCTCTTTTTCGCTCTCAAAAGAAATAAATAGCTTGGGGCACCTGGGGGGCTCAGTTGGTTAAGCATCCGACTTCGGCTCAGGTCATGATCTTGGGGGTTGTGGGTTCAAGCCCCATGTCGAGCTCTGTGCTGAAAGCTCAGAGCCTGGAGCCTGCTTCGGATTCTGCATCTCCCTCTCTCCCTGCCCCTCCCCTGCTTGCACTCTGTCTCTCTCTCCCAAAAATAAATATTTAAAAATTTTTTTAAATTTAAAATACAGCCAAATAAATTTTTAAAAACCATAGAGACAGAAAAAAAAAATGGAGGGAGTGGAAGGCCAAGGAAAGACCAAAGGAATGCAGGAGAGCAAGGCAAGCTGGTAAATTCCAGAGCCTGATGCTTTCATATGCAAATGGCCAGGGGTGAGCCCCGGCAACATTTTAGTTCAAGTGGCAAAGGCCTTTCATTCCAAAAAGAAAACAATGTCAGCATTAAGAAATGGGGTTCATAATGGAGCTAGGTCCCCATTAGCAGGATGAAGGAGGCTTTCATCAGGGCTGCCAGGCAAGGATGAGCACCCCGGGTAATCACAGGGAAAGTCAGATGACCGTGCAGGCTACATGCCCCAGGTGCACCCTGTAATTTGTATCATAACGAACTATTACCTTAGCAAAATCATGTGCCAGGCATTTAATTTGCAAGGGCAGATGCCTGGCAGTTGACTTGAAAATTGCTCGGAAATTACCCTGTGTAATCTGGACAGCCAGAAGTGTGACCAGGGTTACTTAGGGAGAGTCGCACGTGGGAAACTGCAGGCTGTGGGGCGACAGTTCCAGCGAAGGTGTTCGTTGCACCTGTGCTCTGACTCATGGAGAAGTCCTAGAACAGTGGCTGCATGTTTTACAGTTTCACAGATGAGATTCTGGGCTTTCGTGGGGTCCTTGGTGCCAAGGGGGGCTCTCCCCCGAACTGATCCCATCTTCAGAGTAGAGACACATGGAGACTTGGGGTACAGAGTCTGAAAATGGGTTTTCTTCTTCTTGGAGGGGACCACCCTGTTCCTGACTCAGCACTTCAGGCTTCGTGGGGCTGTTTATGCAGATGAGAGAACAATGAGCAGGCAGTACAGGTGCCACAGATGTGGGAAAGAGTGAGCTTTCTACTCTCCTACCTTACAGCTAGGTTTGACCTTACAGCAAGGTTTGAGGACAGAGATCACCATTTCCATTTATTGCCTTCCCGGTGGGCCCACCTCAATCAGCTGCGAACATACATTCCTTTCCCCCCCTCTGATTACATGATTAAGAAGAGAAGCTCCCACTATCAGTTCCTTTCTTCCCTGGCCTGTGAAACGAGAGGGAGGAGCTGAGGAGGAGGAAGAGAGGCCGATGCACATTGGGTATGAGACTGTCTCCCGCTCACCCTCCCGCTCACCCTTTCTCCATCCTGACGAGAGCATGGCCGGGCTGGGTCTAACCTGGGGACCCGGATGCTCGCGTGCTAATAAACCCAGTGGGGAAGCTTCTGACTCGTCACAACATCACAAAAAGCCTATGAGAAAAATGCCACTCTCTGCTTCCTCCTTCAAAGTTTGATCTTGTTCTGAACACTCCTAATAAAAAATCATAAATCCTTGGTGTTCGTAAAACACGTTTTGCCATACCTTTTAAATGCTTTCCATGCTTCAGGTGCAAGCTGCCTTTTGTTAAAGCAATGGCCCTTTGTATTCTGGTCGCATAGACTTAGACTCCTAGAGTGAACACCACTGAGGTCCCCACCCACCAACAATTTCACTCAGTAGGCACCAGGCAGAGCCTAAGAACGTGCATGTAAAATTTTTTTAATATCTATTTATTTTTGAGAGAGAGAGACAGAGACAGAGAGAGACAGAGGTGGGTAGGGGAGGAAGGAGGAGCAGAGACAGGGAGACACAGAATTGGAAGCAGGCTCCAGGCTCTGAGCTGTCAGCACAGAGCCCGACGTGGGGCTTGAACTCATGAGCTGTGAGATCATGACCAGAGCCGAAGTCGGCTGCTTAACTGACTGAGCCACCCAGGTGCCCTGGAATATGCATTTTTAATAAGTCCCATTGCTGGCATTAATGCTAAGAAATGTTGGCTTTACAGGGATTGTGAGTGTGCACTCAGAGCACAGACTTCTATGCACATACTTGAGAAGCATCTTGAAATGAATATAAAATAGTGTTAACGTGAACTTCTGTGCCGGGCACCACGACACAGTTCTGCTGACTTTTGAGTTCTCGATGGAAACAGGCGCAGCCTCTGAACATTTGCGGTCAGATGTGAATAGCACACTCGTGGCAGGGGGGAATATTTTCCCTTGTTTCAAGTGGGCAGCAGAAGTAGTGAAAGCCTAAGTAAACTCTAACCATTAGATAATGGGCCATTATAACTCTGGACGACTTCCTGAATGGCTCTAAAAAAAAAAATGGGTCTCTCATTTCCTGCCTGCAGGAAAGAGAAATATTAGGATAGGATTGTGTACCAGAAAATGCAAGCATGCGAGCGTGCAACGGGAGGTGGACAGAGCAAGGGAGTGGGGGATGGGGTGGGACAGAGGGAGAGACTGATTCATGGCTTAGAAGGGAAAACACAAAGGGGAAAGAAAAATGTTATCTCTCATGGGCCAGCAAAGCCCCACGTGTGCCTTGTCCACAGCTGGGTGGCCACCCTCCATCCTCGCCACACCCCCATCCCGGGAGAAGTCAAGGCTGCCATACCTGGAGGGCTCACCCCGGTGCCCAGAGCAGCAGAGCAGGCCGACGAAAGGAAGGGGTCAGCGATGGAAGCATGAGAGAAAAGAGTCACCCTGCAGCTCCTATGGAAGCAGAAAACTCCGGAATTGATGGTTTGATTCCAAGAGTTTGCCAGGAAAGAAAAGCCACAGCTTCATTTTTTCCCATACTCGAGTGGCACATCCTTCCATGCTCTCTTTTCTTCCAAGGGAGCGAAATAATCTCACTTTTTTGGATTACCACTGTCATTGTGGTTGTAACGCATTAAGAGTGTCCCCGGCCTAGAAGCCCCTGACCCTGTACTGACCAGCTGCGTGAATCTGAGCAAATCACTCTCTGGGATTCACTTTCCTCCACTGCGCATGGGAGATATTAAGCAGAGAGGCTGTAAAGCAATATAGAAGTTACATAATTCATGAAAAAACTACTTAGTACGGGGCCTGGTACACGCAAGCGTTTGACAAACAGCAGCTATGAAAATACTATTAATAATGGTTTTAAACGAGGTCCGAGACATAAAGGAAGTCGTGAGTGGAAGAAGGTCATGTGCTCCAGGGGCAGGGGTGATGTTCAAACACAAATCATGAGTATTGTCAAACTTAGGGTCCCGTGAAACATGGGGCCAAATATGCATGAGCTTGAACTCTGCATCCGTGCTGTGTCCCGTGGGGGTGTGATGAATCCCCATTTCCTTATTTTCACACTAAAACCTTAGTTTGTGAGAATTAAGAGATACGATGTAGGGGCACCAGGGTGGCTCAGCCGGTTAAGCATCTGATTCCTGGTTTTGGCTCAGGGCGTGATCTCACAGTTCACGAGTTCGAGCCCCACACAGGGCTCTGTGCTGACAGGGTGGAGCCTACCTGGGGTTCGTTCTCTCTCTCTCTCTCTCTTTCGCTCTCTCTCTCTCCTCTCCTTCTCTCTGCCCCTCCCCCACTCGTGCTTGCTCTCAAAATAAAGAAAATTTTTAAAAATTAAAAGAAAAAGAGGTATGGTGTATAAAGAACCTAGTATTGCACCAGGTGACAGAAACACACCTTAAATGACAATTCTCCCCTCGGTCCTGATACCCAGCAAATCTTATTTAACAGATTTTCACACCACCAACTTGAGGGTGCGGCTAAAACTGAAGGTCTAAATGTTCAGGGATTTCTTGTCCAATTACTTCCGACGTATTTTCAGAAAGTAGGAGAAATCGTTTTGAGGTACTGGCCTCTTTCATTCCTTTAGAGAAGAGACTCATCCTCACTTTACAGAGAATCAAATGGGCTTCATAAGATGGAGGGATGTCTGGGGGCCAAGGAGCCCAGAGCCCACCTGACCCCCGGAGCCCACGAGGTTCCCATCCCACCAGACAGACCCCTGTGGAAAACCAGATGCACGCAGGAGACCTCACGAATCCAGCAATGATCTGAGTTTTTGTAATTTGAGAGGATTGGCAGGATTGCAGTGCAAAGGGGGCAAGTACATGTCAGCCCCCTTTCCTCCGGCAAGATCCAACTCATACTGTGGCCGTTAGTATTTGTTTTCAACCCGGTAGGAGCCCCTTACATGGTTAAACATGAGCTCCCTGCGCGACTGGTTTTAGTCAAGGCAGGCTGACTGCTGTCCACTTTTGAAGGCTTCTGGGGTCCTGACTTTCTGTTGCTACAGGATCAGCTCAGGGCCTACAGGCCCAGAGAAGGCAAGGAAGTACCTTCCTGGGATCTGAGCACGCCAGTCAGTAGATCGTTCCCAGGAAAACGCGCCTCTGCCACGTTTCTCTGTCATGTCTCCGCTTGCTAAAGACCAGGGACAGGCTGTCTTCCTCTGGAATTCAGACAAGGGACTGAACGGAGGGGGCCACGAAGGAATGCGGCAGGCGGGCGAGCACCGGGCCGGAATGAGCGCCCCAGGACACCTCACTCCTGTCTGAGGCCAGGACACCGAGCACGTCAAATTCCTCCTCCCAGTCACTGCCCTCCAGTGACCTGAAGACAACGGGCACATCCTCCCTTCGTTTCCCCCCAGAAAAACATCCCACTCCATCTTTATTTGATGCTGAGACTTCTTCCCAGTGCCGTCCCCACCTCTTGGCCCGGTCCGGTTTGCAAACACCCCTCCCCCGTGCAGCTCTGGAACTGAGCACTTCTAATCGACCTAAGCGTGTCCCGCTTCCCAGCCCCTTCTTATCCCTTACTGCAGCTCGACCCAAATGGGCGACAGGTGATACTCTTGCGGGCAGGCAAATGGCAGAGGGGCAGGTGTTTTGCGGAAGTCATTAAAGTCCCAAAGCAAAAGGGAGGTGACCTGGGTGGGCCCGACTCAATCAGGCAAAAGTTTTTTAACAAATGTCTGCACCCTTCCTGGCAGGAGATACCTGAAGCAGTTGTTCTGTGAACAGGCTCTGGAAAGGGGCAGCCTCTGGGAGCACTGGCCTCAGCCCGCCGCCTCCAGGAGCTGGATTCTGCCCTAACCCAGATGCGCCTGGAGAACCATGAGCTTCAGACGGGAACGCAGCCCGACCACGGCCTTGGGAGTCCCCAGGAACACAGGCATGGAAACAACTCGATGATATGCGTGTATTGTTCGAAGCCATGACATTTGAGGTAACTTGTTACAACGTCACGGGTCTGGGCTTTTATTTCACTATGGTAAATGGCCCCAACTGTTTTTCATAGGTGTATTTATTCAGTGAGATTTCCTCCACCCTGTGGCAGGGCGGCTGGTTTTGCCCTGACCTTGTTATGGATGAATTCCCTAGCTCTGTTCCACTTATCGTGGCCTATTCTGTTTTAGGATCCCTATCTTGCCAACCTTTCTGTTATCACCTCTCCCCATTTCCTGTATTCAGAAAACCCAGGTACTCACTGGACCTGGACAGTCATTCCGAGCACGTTGCCACTGACCCATGTACATAATAATATACGGACACAGTGGATTTCATTTCACCAAAGACTCCTCAGTATATTTAAATGTCAATGGCTGGGTGCGTTACATTAGTGCACATCTATTTTTTAAAAGCTCATTTATTTATTTTTGAGAGAGAGAGGCAGAGAGAGAGGGAGAGAGAGAATCCCAAGCAGGCTCTGTGCCATCAGCACAGAGCCCGACGCAGGGCTTGAATCCACCAACCGTGAGATCACGACCTGAGCCGAAGTCAAGAGTGGGATGTTCAACTGACGGAGCCAGCTAGGCACCTCTAATGCACATGTGTCTAAAGCACAATGTGGGCTCATGAGTAGCAATTTTTTTTCTCAGGGAGAAGAGAATTCTTTCCTCGGTTTTCAATGATCATTGGAAGACCCAGCAGAGGTCTCCCTTTGGCCTAGAAGAAACTTAAAGCTAAGGATACATATGGTGTCTCACGGTATCACTTTGGTGATGCCTCAGATAGGTTTTCCCGCCCCTGTACGAACTGCTGGTTGTCATTCCCATAATGCGCTTGTCAAAGGCAGTATTCCACGGAGAGTTCTAGACCATTGACACAGGCATCCGCTAGAGTCCTTCTGGGACTGTGGCCAGGATTCCATGGAGTGAGTCGAGAAGAACACCCAAAGGAACTCCTTCACTGTGGCACTGCAGGTACTGCAGTGGAGACCACCAGCAAAACCAAAATCCCCAAGGAGGAGTGTGTACAATCATGGGCGTCCTAATCTCCGTCTGGTTCCTGTGACTGTCACCTTATTTGGCAGCTGGTACTCTGAAGATGTAATTAAGTTAAAGTAAGGTCACACTAGATCAGGGTGGGCCCCTAATCCAACGACTCATGTCCTTACGGGAAGAGGGAAGTTTGAACACATATGCAGAGAGGAGAACGCCATGTGACGGCGGAGGCACAGACCGGAGCGAATGGTCCACACGGCAAGGAACACCAAGGATTTCTGGCAACGCCAGAAGCTAAGACACAAGGGAGGGTTCTCTCCTGCAGGCTCTGCGGGAGCAAGGCTCTGCCAACACCTTGGTCTTGGACTTCCGGTCTCCAAAACCAGGGGAGAATCCACTTCTGTTGCTTGAAGCCACCTAGTCTGGTTGTACTCTGCTACGGTCGGTTGTATTTGCTATTAGCTATTAGGGAACTAATCACGATGATGGCCCTGAGCCTGTCACTCTCACACCTCTACGTGAGGGTCTCAGAGGTGACTTCCAGAGACGCATGGAAGAGTGGCCGATTGCACAGGTAGACTGAGGGGCTGACAGTCGAGAAGGGGGCTGAAAATGCGGACCCTGGACAATAATCCTTCAAGAAACAAATCCTTGTTTGAGGTTCTGGAAAATACCCATGTGAAGATGCTTTGCTCCCCTCGGTGGTTTTGTGTCTGAGGAATCTTGGCCACCAGCTGATTTTAAATAAACTGTTTCTGTGCAAGTCATAGGTAGGAGACAAAGGAAATGAAAGGAAAACAAAGATGCTTATGAAGGAAGTGGGGGGGGTGGAGAGAAGAAGAGGGTAAATAATGTGAGATGATGTACCTCCTATAGCCGCGTGAGGTTCAAGGTTACCATTCTAGTCCACTAGGTCCTGTAAACACAGTAATTATTTCGTGCATCTTTACATATAGCTATATGTATATGTCATGATTTTAAAATGCATTTCTTGGGCAGCTGGGTGGCTGAGTCGGTTAAGCATCCTACTTCGTCCTAGGTCATGATCTTGCTGTTCCCGAGCTCAAGCCTCACGTCATGCTCTATGCTGACAGCTCAGAGGCTGCAGCTCTGTTTCAGATTCTGTGTCTCTCCCATCCCTTTGCCCATCCCCCACTCACACTCTGCTCTGTCTCTTTCTCAAAAATAAACATTAAAATTAAAAATCTTTTGGGGCACCTGGGTGGCTTAGTCGGTTAAGCATCCGACTTTCGCTTAGGTCATGATCTCGCGGTTCGTGGGTTCGAGCCCCGCGTCGGGCTCTGTGCCGACTGCCAGCTCAGAGCCTGGGGCCTGTTTCAGAGTCTGTGACTCCCTCTCTCTCTGACCCTCCCCTGCTCATGCTGTCTCTGTCTCTCTCTCCTAGAAATAAATAAAACATTTATTAAAATTTTTTTACATTAAAAATCTTTTTAAAAAATAAAATAAAATGCATTTCTTACTTTGGTTTGGTTAAAAATGTTCGAAAGCCATCGAACATTTCTGTCACCTTGCAGCCTTTGCCTGTGCCAGCTTTTTGCGAGTCTACGTGTGGCCTCAAAATTCCTTTCGGGAGAAGCAAGAAAACACTTAACAGTACGTTCTGGAGGGAGGAAAACAGCTGGCAAATTAAAAACAAACAAACGTCAGCCTCTCTGCTGCCAGCAGGCACCAGGAGCCGTGCAGAAATGGTCACTTCTATTCCAGGTTAGTGGCTAATCTGGCAACTGCCAATATCTAGAGTACAGGCCCCGGGCCCGCACTACATCAGAAGATAATGTTCCCGCTGCTACCTAAAGTCCACAGTCGATAACCGCCCTGTTAATCATTTGCACTCCCTATCTGCAAGGAGCCTTGCCAAGCAAGGCACGTTTCAAAATGCTTTCTGATCAGGTTAAATGGCTGTTGCTCTTTCCATGAGGAATATTTTACCAGTTAAAAAAAAAAAAAAAAAAAAAGACATAAAGGAATGTCCCCGATTTGTTTCTACCACATTCATACTGCAGTGACTGATATCCGATTTGTTCCTACCACATTCACATTGTAGTGACTGATATGTGTTAAAGACCCAACAAATAGACATATAATAACTTGAAATCAGGTAGTCTTTTCTCCAAATGTTGCTGGAACAGCTAGACATCAGAAGGGAAAGAACGACCCTCTAGCCAACCCTCACATGCTACATAAATATTAACTCCTAACGGATCCCAGATTTAAGTCTAAGATGCAAAACAACGAAACTTTTAGAAGATAACGTAAGAGAAACTGTCAAGACTTGGATTTTGGTACAAGGTTGTTAGACATGACGTAAAAAGCATGAGCCATAACAGAAAAAAAAATGGAAAAATCTGACTTCACAATTAACAACTTTTGTTCAGCAGAAGACCCTGTGAAGGGGTTGAAAAGCTAAAGACTGAAAGTAAATATTTGAAAACCACATGTCTGCCCATAATAATACATAATACACAAGAAAGTCCCAAAATACACAAATGCTCGCTTCTGGCAACAGCTGCAATGTTCCCAGCTTTCGTAGATACCTGGGCGAGGGGAGGAAGGGCTGGTTTCTCACAAATGATCAGCCTCTTCCCTTTCTCTTCTCAGGTATTGCAGATGCTTCAGCAAGGCTGGAAGGGAAGAAGCAAACAGGGCCAGCTCCTCAGACATGAAATTTAAGGGGGCACCAAAAGACTATAATCAGGATACATAATATTTATTGCAATAAAAATTATTTTAGGTTTATCTATTTTTGACAGAGAGAGACAGAGTGTGAGCAGAGGAGGGGCAGAGAGAGAAGCAGACATAGAATCCGAAGCAGGCTCCAGGCTCCGAGCTGTCAGCACAGAGCCCGACGCGGGGCTCGAACTCACGAACTGTGAGATCATGACCTGAGCCGAAGTCAGATGCTTAACGGACTGAGCCACCCCGGCGACCCCAGGTGTGCTACTTTACTCCAGGTTTCCCCGCAGTTTAGGAGCCACTGCGTCCAGAATGTCTGTGGCTCAGAGCAGGAAGGAGTGAACAACTCCTGAGCGGTGAACTTGTTTTCTCTTCCCCCTTTTGAAACCCCAACTGAACATAAGCTCCCTGCCTGGGACCTGGAAGTGGGGAAAGCCAGGGGTGCCCGCATCATACGCCATGCTACCCAGGACGGGGGGCTGTACAGAACAGTGGAGCTCCGGAACCTTCTTCTTCTCTTTTCGTACCCCATGTCTCTGCGGCGAAGGCAAAGGTGACAGATGACATGTTCTGGGACCCAGAAACCTAGAGCGTCCACGGGCAGCCCAAAGCTCTGTCCTCAGCAAACCCCATGTCGCGGACCTGTCACAGCATCCAAGCTCTTAGTGTGCTGGCCCGCACCGGCAGTCGCTGAACCCTGCAGACTCGCCAGCTGCAGCATACCAGTGTGGTCCCCAAATGACAAGGACATAGAGACACTGTCCGCAGGTGTGGAAAGACACATGATAGCGTCTAAACACAGTTCTCCTCCGGGTGCTGGGAACCGAGCAAAGGAGGACATTTACAAACTCTTTGTATACGTAGGTATTATCTGGAGCAGTACATTCGGCATATATTCTAAGCGTTAAGGGAAATGAAGTAAAAAACATACACGTATTTTAAATGTCTATGGTACCTCTGGAGGCAGCGTGGTACCTAGAGGTATGGCTGCCAGGGGAAACCCTTCTGGCACTGTTGTGGGGGTGCCCCCAACAGCTGTCCCCTTGTTCCCCTACCTACCTGCCCCCCCTGCCCGCCCCCAGGCAACAGAAGGCTCAGGAACTGGAACATATCACCAAGGGGGAAGGGGTAAATACTCCAGAGTTTCCAGAAAGCCATGAGGGACCTATGCAGCCTATTCCAGACTATTTCTCCACTCAGACTGGGAAGCCAGGCCCACTGTGTACTTTACCCTGAGAGCCAGCTAAAGTGCCTCCCCTCCTTCCCCCCTCCACACCCACAGAGCTGTTGGCTCACCACCATAGGGCTTAGCTGGTGAAACATTGCAATTGTGTGAAGACTTGCACCCAAACAAAACAAAACTCAATGGCGTCAGGGCCTACTCTCCAGGCCCAGCCCAGGGGACAATGTCCAGCTGTCTGCTGCTACCTTAGTTTAAAAGAAAAACCAAAGCTAC
This sequence comes from Crocuta crocuta, assembly GCF_008692635.1. Classification (NCBI taxonomy): domain Eukaryota; kingdom Metazoa; phylum Chordata; class Mammalia; order Carnivora; family Hyaenidae; genus Crocuta; species Crocuta crocuta. The sequence goes on along the minus strand of NW_027530353.1, from coordinate 939,665 downwards.
GTCCAGAAAAGCACCTCCGTGAGGCCTCTTTTTACGAGCATTTAACCAACTCTAGCGCCGAAGGGTCTCGGTGGCCTTCCAGAACTTTTCTGGAGGGACCTGATATTTCTGCTCTTGCCTGCTTTCTGGCTCTCCGGCCAGCCTTGGTCATTCAGTCTGAACACTGGGTTAGTTCCGCTCAGAGGTCAATGTCTCTGTCATTGATTGCATCATAACCCTGCACAGTCAATCTAGATATTAGCCCAGGGACTGTATGGTAGGCCATGTGAAATGACATACAACACACACATGGTTTTCACTATTAGAGAAGAAAATACAGAAGGCAGATTTTGACAAGACCAAGATCAGAAAATTTAGTAATAAAATTGTACAACTTTTACTTTGACCAAAATATCTATTTACTCTTTTCACCACTTGGGAAAATAATCTCACAGTCTTAATGTGCTTTCACCTTCAAGTTTTATTCTATAATTATCCAAGAATTTAGAGGTGCCGAGGTCCTATGCTAGGCACACAGATGTGTCTCTTAAAAAACACCACATCTCGCACAGAATATTAAACTGCCAATTTTCACTGATATTTACAAAGGCTGAAGATCTGGTCTAAATATTATTTTTTGGAATTTTTTAGTTTAAATCATAATCTATAATTGAGCTTATCAAGACATCAAATAAGTTTGGTTATTTTTTTTTAACACTTATTTATTTTTGAGAGACAGAGCATGAGTGAGGGAGGAGCAGAGAGAGAGGGAGACACAGAATCTGAAGCAGGCTCCAGGCTCCGAGCTGTCAGCCCGGAGCCTGACGTGGGGCTCAAGCTCACGAACCATGAGATCATGACCTGAACTGAAGTCGGCTGATTAATCAACTGAGCCACTCAGGTGCCCCGACATCAAGTAAGGTTTATTCAAACTCCTCGCTACATGGCTGTTTGTTCAACTGTACTGACACAATGATATGAATGTGGATTTTTGTACAATTTTGATTCTGCCTTTTATGTTCCATAATGGTAGTGAACTCAGTTTTCAAACACCAAAGCAGAGAAGCTTCAGATCCTTGGTGGCTCGTCAATTTCCCTCATTCTCTCTGTTTTATTTATCATATATTTATGGACAGCCTACAGGACAATGTCGGTGATGGGTGGCAGGCATTACAAAGGTCCAAATAAGTAAAGAGGTGTTCAGAGCTCTATGGACATTATATTCTAGGAGAGGAGGGACCACATATATACAAATAACTCCTTGGAGAGAGAATGGACCCTATACTCTACACATGAAATTCGAAGGAAAAATTTTCTTTGCAGGAAAGACTGTTGTAAGAAGCAGGATCAAGTATTAAGTAGGTCTTATTCAGGTGAGCTGTATTTCATACAAACAAAATAGGTGAAGGCAAAGGTGTGTGTGTGTGTGTGTGTTTGCTTGGTTGTTTTTGGCTGGTGTGTATGTGTGGAGGAATGTGTGTGTGAAAATAGGTATTCCAGATAATAGAAATAAAAGGGTTGACTGTCAACACTGTGTTCCTAAGTACAATCCACACAATACACTGAAAATTTTAATCATAAAAATGAATAAGCACAGGGGTTACTGGGATTCTCTCTAACCAACATGACCAGCTTTTACTGGGATCCTGGAATCTTGATGACAAAACTGTCTTGTGGGGCACCTGGGTGGCTCGGTCAGTTGAGCATCCCACTTGGGCTCAGGTCATGATCTCACGGTCTGTGGTTCAAGCCCCGCATCAGGCTGTGTGCTGACAGCTCTGTGCTGACACATTCTGTGTCTCCCTTTCTCTCTGCCCCTACCCCTGCTCACACTCTCTCTCTCTCTCAAAAATAAATAAAACATTAAAAACAAAAACAAAAACACTGTCCTGTAGGGCCCCTCATTATGATGAGAATCGTATTTGACTTCAGAATCTCAGTTAGGTATGCCACCTGAAAACCTAATAAAGCTCACATATACTTTGAGTTTTAATACATTTAAAGCCAATAAAAAACGGTAATAGAATGTCATAATAAGCAGCAGAAGTACCTCCAATGTTTCAATATCCAGTGCCCTATTCATAACTAATTACTAATGGATAATTGCTAGGCTGGAGAAGAGGACAAGAACAATTTATTGAGGTAAACAGGCTTGGACATTCCAGTTTAATGGAAATTATCATGTAATGTGCTTGCCTGTCTTTTTAAAACTGTTATGCAGAGTTATATTATCGTGCTCTCACCAACTGAAAGCCAGCCCATGTAATTTAATGGTCTTTTCAGCTGAGCAAATTCTGATTTGGAGAGTTGATTTGCATGGATTTTTGTGCAACGCTATTTACAAACCAACTGAAAAAAAATAAAGCATTCCAAGTCCTGAGTACACTGTGTAGCTTGGAGCTTGCCAGAGAAGGCAGCTGTGGTGCACTTGTGATGGCCCCTAAGCGTCGTCCTCACCACCGTGGCTGGCTCCACCCCCTGAGGTGTCCCTGTCGGGGGAGCCCCAGCCTCAGGTACCACATGGTCATCAAGCGCAAGAAGATGTGTTCGCAAGGTTCAAGAGGGGCACAGCTCTGCATCAGCTGCGATGGGAGTGTGACCAAATCGGGGGAAAAAAGTCAGATGGGTAAATTCGTTCCAAAAGGCACTGAGTTTCTTTTTTTGTTTGTGTCCTTGTTGTTGCTATGGCCACTCCCCAGTGAGCATATTCTGAAGTTCAATGTAGTGGTTCTATTATAAAAGCCCTAAGACAGGAACTTCTGTCATTGTGTCTACAACTCAATTGATAAAGTGACCTCCATCAGTCGGGCTAAGACCCAAAGGAACGTGGCTGCAGGTGCCGAGGAAGCCGAGGAGGCTCTGATCATCCTAAACCAAGGACGGAAACTAGTGTGGCCCAGATTGTCTCAGGTGGTGCCCTCTGGTTGCTGGAATTATTTAAAATGTGTTTCTTGGGGCGCCTGGGTGGTTCAGTCGGTGAAGCATCAGGCTTCAGCTCAGGTCATGATCTCATGGTTCGTGGGTTCCAGCCCCCCGTCAGGCTCTGCACTGACAGCTCAGAGCCTGGAGCCTGCTTCCGATCCTGTGTCTCCCTCCCTCTCTGCCCCTCCCCACCTCAAGCTCTGTCTCTCTCTGTCTCAAAAATAAATCAACAATTTAAAAAAAGTTAAAATAATAAGTAAAATAAAACATTTGTTTCTTTTTAGCTTTACCTTCTGCTGTGTCTGATTAGCCCTCCCTTTAGAGGAATGAAGATGAGAGCTGCTGGATCCTGTTCTCGCAGCTAGTTGAGGGTTTAGTTATCTATATACCCTTGACCTTCTATTTAGTTACTTACAAGTGTTCTGTAAAAGTTGCAAGAGGGGTTACACAATGATTATAACAGTATTGTGAGATGTCTTCTTGAGTTGTTGTTTTTTTCATATTGACTTTCCATTCATGTGACATTTTCAGTAAGAAACTTCACTGAAGATGTATAAAAATAGATCTCTAAAATACCTTATGATCATAAAGTTCAAATTCTGGATGAAAACATTATGTGGAAATAGCCTTCCAAAGAGAACTCTTTATTTAGTGATTAGAGTGATAGGTTAGCCATTATTGTTCCGCCTTCTTAAGCAAAAATAATCTTGATTTTTGCCAGCTAATCAGCTTATGAATTATTTACAAATTTCTTTTGACTTCAGTGAATGGATCAATTTGTAGTAGTAGTTTATAATTTAAAAAAGCATCCCTAAATATTGTATATTCTTTAATAATACTACATATCCCAGGTAAATGCATCAGGTGTATGGGGAACTGGTAAGAAGATGTTTAAAATAATTATTTTTTAAAACTCTGTTAGTGTCGGGGAGCCTGGGTGGGTCAGTCCATTGAGCGTCTGACTTGAGCTCAGGTCATGATCTCACGGTCTGTGGATTCAAGCCCCACGTCGGGCTCTGTGCTGACAGCTCAGAGCCTGGAGCCTGCTTCAGATTCTGTGTCTCGCTCTCTCTCTCTGCCCCTCCCCCACTCACGCTCAGTCTCTCAAAAATAAACAAGTGTTAAAAAAAGTTTTAAAATCCTTTAGTGTCAAAAGTAATTCTGAAAAAACTCCTAGTGACCTTTCACAGTGAGTGAAATAATACGATGTCACTACTTATACTTTCTGTTTCTGTTTCGTACACACAACCCCAACAAGGGAACCAGCTGTAACCCAGGGCTCTGTTTCGATGCCATCTTTATACTTTCAGCCCTAACGTGGAGACAGCTAGCACACAAATGGAGCGAGAGTGCAAAAGCCATGAAGCAATCGATCAGCTGGCTCAGTGGGGGTGGGATCCCAATGGGATGTCATCGTAAACAAATGGGCCTCTAGAAGTTTTTCACGGTTGCAGATGAGCACTTATGGTCAAAGCAGATATCCTGAAACCTTTTCAGCATGACTCAGAGCCAGAAAAGAGGGCAGGGAGCCAGCCTCTCTGTTTCCTTTTGGGGTTAATAGTGTGTACCTTAGGACGAGACACAGTGCTGTGGCAATAACACAGTGTGGCTGTGTACTACCAGAGACACACAAATTGTGGACCAGAGAGCCACTGATGACCCCTGGGGCCACCGCCGAATGTGCATCAGAACCAGCCCAACACAGACCCCAGGGCCTATTTAACTCAATCTAAGAAATTGTGATTTTGATTCTAAAGGGAAAGAGGTGTCAACAGTATTTTAATCATAATTTGCCTAAAACTTAATCCCTGTAGAGGACACACAGCTCTGTCAGTATGCAAAGCCTTGAAAGAAAAATGTTATAATTGTTATAATTGCTCAACTGAGGGCACAGACTAAACAGCACATTTGTTTTTGGTTTTTTTTTTTTTTAATACAAAGCTGATAATATCTTCAGAGGCAAGGAAAACCAAATCTGATGTGGATGTGGATGTCTCTATATAATTAACAGGGCAGCAAAAGAGCAGGAATGGGATTCAGATGACTCAAGAAAGTTCCTTGGTTTCCTCAGGGAAAATGGGACAGAGCACACAGACATAGATGTTCTTCCCAGCAGCTGAGAGCCAACCACATTCTGTACATTCAAAACTGAGTTCACACTTGAACCTTATGAAATATTACACATTTCACTTCCCTGTGGGCCACACACAGACTGGTTGCTGCATTCAAGGTCACGGTCAGGGAGTTTGGGGTAATATGCATATATCCTTGCAGTATTTACACTGAGTACGGCACCAATCCCAGCGATGGTAGAGGTAGTACGGCTCATGCCTTGTCCACATACTGTGCTAAAGTCTTTATTCTCATGAAAAACCCTGGTAAGGAGGCACCGCTCTCACACCAACCTCACAGATGAGCCAACAGGCTGAGAGGTGAGGCACCATTCCAGGCCACACAGAATCTGTTAGTGTGACGTGGATGACAGCACTCGGCCATCACGTTGCACTGTTCCCCCAATACCTGAATACCCCTTCTTGGATCCTGGACATATCCGAATGGAGTATTTGGGAAAATCGTAATTCAATGGGTAACGAACAGAAAAATGGGAGGGAAAATGATGACCAGGCAGGTCAGGTGGCTAGCCGAAAGCCTGGCCTGCAAGGGTGATCGCATATGGTAAAGCCTGAAGATTTCTGACCTAAAAGTAAAATGAGACGTTGACACGAGAAATTTTAGTCTGATTTTTAGGGAACTTTCCAGACGGTGAACTGAACTGAGCCATAGCCACGTGCCTAAAATAAATTAGCGAACGTCCATTGTATATGACATTCTAGAAACTGGGAAATACACAAGAAAACGGGTTTTACTCGGAGATGTCAGATGATCCCTGACCTCTTTTCATCTGCAATGTCACCTTTCAGGGATCTTTAAGGACCACTAAAGGAGGTGAAACGCCAGATTTTTAAAAGCATATGTCAGTATTTATGTAGACATAACCGAACAGTTGACTCCGGTCCTATTCGTGGAAACAAAGAATGGATAGACGAGTTGACATGAAACTGTCCTTATGCCTTTGCAAGGTCAGTCACTTCCCTGCCAGGGAGGCCATCGGCGGCATCACTGACGACAGCAGCCAACGCTCCGAGTACCAGGCACTGTTCTACTTACACCAGCAAACTCACCCCGCCACAGCCCCCTGGGGGAAGAGCAACGATCGGTCCCACGGTCCCACAGGAAAACACAGGCACAGGCGACTTACGGCATTTACTAAAATCCCATGGCTGCTAAGTGGTAGAATCGGGATTCGTACCTCATTTGTCTGACTCCGAGGTACCCACTTTCCCACTGCGAGAAAACACTGCAAGTAAAGCACTGACATCAATCCACACTGAGGAAGCTGTATGTGTCTAAGTCTGAGCAAAGTGCCTTGAAGAAGAAAGTCTCAAATTACTTTGCATGAGAGTCATAGCGGTGACACTTAATGTTATGTAAATTTCAAGTGAAGTTTGCACCTGAAGTGTGTAAAGTATACATATTTTCCTTTCCTGTAGGGTCCATACCAAAAGAACGCTGCATCCTAAGTCCTGGTCAGGGAGTTTGGGGGGAGCGGGCCCGTGTTCCTACGGTATACCTATTGGCAACTGCACCGATGCATGTCAGGCTTTTCTTCACTGTTTCCTCTGTGGTGCCTTCCGATCCGATCCAAGGGAAAAATGTCCTGCAATATCAACTTTTATTCTGTTGATGTTGCTAAGTTACCGAATATTTTGCCTTGACTTGCCCAGAAAACAGTGTTGTCTTTAAAGAGATAAGCTACAATCGAGAACATCTTTGTCAACATGAACTAACCTTGCTGAAGGTTATTTCTGTAAAACAAATTTTGGTTATTTTTATTCTTTCATATACAGTTTGTAGAGGATCACGTGATTCTGCACAGATCAGACATATTGGCTGGCTTGGTCGGTTGAGCGTTCGACTTTGGCTCAGGTCATGATCTCACGGTTTGTGAGTCTGAGCATCAGGTTTGCTGCAGTCAGCGCAAAGCCTGCTTTTAGATCCTCAGTCCCCCAATCCTTGCGCCTCCCCCACCTGCACTCTCCCCAAAAAATTAATATTTGAAATAAAGATTGCAAACATATTAGTATTTAAGCAGAATTATATCAATTTAGTATCCTTGTGAGCTACCCACTGCATTCACAGATAGACAGACAGACAGACAGACAGACACACACACACACACACACACGAGCACACTGGTAAGACTGTTTAAAAAGGAAGAACATTCACACTTGAAAAGAGATAATAATATTGAAGGGAAGAGATTAATAACCACGACTGACAATTTATACAGAAAGACTGTACAGAATAGAATAACCTGGATCCTGTACTTTAATACACTCAGGCTCCCTGTTTTCAATTTTATTCTCCCAAATAAAAGTTGTGGAGCGCCTGGGTGACTCAATCAGTTAAGCATCTGACTTCAGCTCAGGTCATGATCTCGTGGTTCGTGAGTTCGAGCCCCGCGTCGGGCTCTGTGCTGACAGCTCGGAGCCTGGAGCCTGCTTCGGATTCTGTGTCTCCCTCTCTGCCCCTCCCCACTCGTGCTCAGTCTCTCAAAAATAAACACAAAAAGAAAGAAACTTAAATAAAAATTGTGAGAGAACTTTCTATTGATTTCTAGAAGATTCTGTATTTGAAAAAAAGAAAAAGAATAGGTAAAACAGAACTATAGGTAAGAGAAGACAAACTGAAGTATAGGTTCAAAATGATTGTTTCTTCCCTCTTGCCCCTAAAACCCTTAACACAAAAACATACAAAGTTAATTTCGGAAATAAGCAGATACATTTGTATCTTTTATGAGTTTTCCACTGTCACATATAATTAACCGAACGGTAGTGACAGGCCCCTCTTTTACTCTAAGAGCTCTTCCTGCTTTTGAACAGTAACACAAATCCTCCCAATTCCTCGCTACTTCTTCCTAACAGTGTTGCAAGCTGCCCAGACTATTCGCTGGCGTCAGTGGTTGGGACTAAGGGGTCTTTAGGCGGAAACACTGAGGGAATAAGAAGAGCTGGCATTTTGACTCTGTGGCTCACCTTCACTGCCTCCAGTTCGAAGAATCTGGCACAGACCTCACCTGCTCTGAAGCGTCCAGTGGGATGTGTATACACCCATGTTGCCATGGAATGAAGCAACACTTAGAAAGCTGGGATTAAATAAGATTCTTCTGGGAAGAGAGCCCACGCTTTGTTCACTTCTTTTTCTTTCTTCCACCTCCTTTTCTGTCTGCAAGACAGGATATGGAGGAAGAAGAGAAACGGAGCCTCGGATCAGGGAGTCTGTCCATGGACAGAAACGGCAAGACAGGAGGAAACGCAAGCCCTGGCTTACGTGATTTCTTCTGGCACGCATCTGCTGGCTGATAAGCACTAGCCGTGAATAATGACATACACTGAGCCATCCACGTTTGTCTCTCGTCTGTAGAAGGTGACCACTGAGCTGGAACAAGGTCCCACTCCAACTCCAGTATCTTGCTCTCACCTTAAAAGCTACTGCTACTTTACATGAAAAAAAAATGCTCAACATCACTCATCAGCAGGGAATACAAATCAAGACCACAATGAGATACCACCTCACACCCATCAGAATGGCTAACGTTAACAACTCGGGCAACAACAGATGTTGGCGAGGAGGCAGAGAAAGAGGAACCCTTTTGCACAGCTGGTGGGAATGCAAACTGGTGCAGCCACTCTGGAAACCAGTGTGGAGGTTCCTCAAAAAATTAAAAATAGACCTAACCTATGACCCAGCAACTGCACCACTAGGTATTTGTCGAATTTTCTTACAGGATATAGGAGTATTGTTTCAAAGGGGCACATGCACCCCAATGTTTATAGCAGCACTATTGATAACAGCCAAAGTATAGAAAGAGCCCAAATGTCCATCGACTGATGAATGGATAAAGAAGATGTGGTCTACATATAGTGATATATATGTATATATACATACATACATACACAATGGAGTATTAGTCAGCAGTAAAAAAGAATGAAATCTTGCCATTTGCGACGGCATGGATGGAACTAGAGTGTATTATGCTCAGCAAAATAAGTTAGAGAAAGACAAATATCATGATTTCACTCATATGTGGAACTTAAAATACAAAACAGATGAACATAAGGGAATGGGAAGCAAAAATAATATAAAAACAGAAAGGAAGGCAAACCCTAGAAGACTCTTAAATACAGAGAATGAACTGAGGGTTGCTGACGCGGTGCTGGGTGGGGGGAAAAGGAAAGGGGGATGGGCATGAAGGAGGGCACTTGTTGGGATGAGCACTGGGTATTATATGCAAGTGATGATCACTCAATTCTATTCCCGAAATTATTATTACACTCTATGTTAACTAACTTGTATTTAAATTTAAATAAGTAAAATAAAATAAAATACAGGCTGGTGCTACTCTCTCTTCCGTATGCATTTACGTATGCGTATACATATGTACTTAAATTCCAGAACTCTATGTGGAAATCAGACAAGAAATTCCACACTTTGGTTCCCATTCTACTGATGGCCATGCTTTAGAGAATGAATCCCCTTACTATATATATACTTCAGGCCGTGGGGGTTTTGCTGAGGCAGGAAAGTTAGCGATTCTTACACATACCTAAAAGAGAATTAAAAAAAATCAATGATATTAGCAGCCTCAGAAGTGCATAATTTTAGTTATCAACACCTGTGCCTGACTAACCAGAAATAAAGGACTGTATTGTGCATTGTGCTGGTGGGGGAGGGGGGTGTGCAGCTTCATTATTCAAAAAAGACAGCCCACATTCCCTTTCTGCGCACATGTGACCTGGGATGAGGGAGAAATAGAACCTTCAGAGAAAGCTGGGATGAGCCATGTAGGATCATTCCCTTTTTAAAAAAATTTGAGGAACATCTGGCTGACTCAGTGAGTAAGGCATGAGACTCTTGGTCTCTGGGTTATAAGTTCAAGCCCTACGTTGGGTATAGAGAAGACTTAAAAATAAAAAAAAAAACTTTTAAATAAATAAATAGTTTAAAACCTGTTTTTCTGGGGTGCCTGAGGAGCTCATTCAGTTAAGCGTCCAACTCTTGGTTTCATCTCAGGTCATGATCTCACGGTTTTGTGAGTTCGAGCCCCATGTCGGGTTTTGCACTGTGTGTGGAGCCTGCTTGGAATTCTGCCTCTCTCTCCTTCTGCCCCACTGGCACTGTGTCTGTCTCTCTCAAAGTAAATAAACTTAGAAAAACAGGGTTGTTGTTTTTTAAGTATATGTGCAGTCACGTGTTTCCAAGCGTGCTGTTTGAAAAATAACACAGCCCGTATCACTCTTTATTGATCTAAAGAAACTTCAGGTAATATCTCCCTTTGGTACAGGATGAACCCCTAGAAACTTTTCTGAAAGAAGAATCTTACAGCTAAGCAACAAGATGTGTGGGGGCGGGAGGGACAATACGTGGTTGTATGTAATCAAATCTCTGGGGTTAGTGCAGGTATCAGGTAGATAACTTTTTGGGGTGTCCTGCAAGGACTTTCCCCTTGAAAACATGGGAAATCTACGCAGGCATCTCCCTGAGTTCTACCCAATTCTGCTGTCAGTGGTCTGTCATTTAAATTCCCACTGACTGTGACTCTGGTAGCTGGGCTGGTGAGGAGGGAAAGGGGCGGCCCCCTGACCATCATGGTATCACAACCTAGAAGGTCTTCAGTCCTTGAAAGGAATACAAATTTAAGGGGGAGGGGGAGTTCGGTCTCTGCAGGTAAAATAGCTGTGAGTTCTGTGGCCTCCAGGACTGAGCAAGACCCCAGTGTGAAGAGCCCGGTCACCAGGGCCCTGTGGCCGGAGACGAGACGAGGGTTCTAGGCACGGCACCATCCACCCTGGAAGACCCTTACTGCCTCTCTTCCTGAGGCTGTTTCTTACTCATTCAACAAATGCTAATTAGACATTTGTGTGTAGCAAAACCCCCACAAAGACTAAAAATTCACCTCCTGCTGGGTAGTCACAAATGACTTCATTCTGCAGCTGAGCCCATGGAACTCAAGAGACTCTGTGGAAAGTGTTTTTCTTCTCTAAGCACAACAATTTCAGGAGAATCGGGTGCCTTAATTATCTGAATTTTAGAAGAAAAATGAACTGTAGAGTTTTCCCAAGGTTTCTTTGCTTTTCCTGAAATGAGAATTTTTTTTTTAATTTTTAATATTTATTTATGATTGAGACAGAGAGAAATAGAATATGAGTGGGGGAGGGGCAGAGAGGGAGGGAGACACAGAATCTGAAGCAGGCTCCAGGCTCTGAGCTGTCAGCACAGAGCCCAATGCGGGGCTCGAATTCACAAACCATGAGATCATGACCTGAGCCAAAGTCGGATGCTTAACCGACTGAGCCACCCGGGAGCCCCAGAGAATTCCATTTTTTTAAAACAATACAATAAAAAGAATAAAGCTTCACATTCCTCTGTCATCAATCTGGCACTGAATGTCTCAAGCCGCTTTACAAGAAGACTTGATTCTTATGATTTTTTTAATCAATAGTAGCAAAAAGAAGCAAATACTGTTCCCAAAGGGTCCTAGAAGTTCAATAATAAAGCCAGACTTCTCTAAATACATGGCCAGATACCTTCCCCCGTGCCCCCCATCCCATCCCTATCCTCCACGCTCATTTTTATACATTTGTAGTAAGCGTGGAGGCAGACTTTCATGGGCTTCTCTCTCTCTCTACTTTCAGCTTTATCCAAGTTCGTTCTCAGATGTGCACAGTATATTGCCTCCTGACCGATGGGACGTTTCCATACTTCAGTCCTTGGAGGCACTGATGTGATCCTCTCCCCGATCCCCGCCGTCCCCAAGCACCGTGGTGTGGCTTCTTAAAGGCCTGGCCTGAGGACAGGATAGCAACCACCAAGGACAAGACTTCAGGGCGCATCGAGCTAGCTGGAGGTCACGGCACCCTGCACACGCAGACACCAGCAATCGCTGCTCTGACCTTGCTGGGCGGCTCATACACTCTAGGCTGTCTCTTAGGAAAACCACTGTCTAATCTGACCCAGCTATGGCCACGATGACCAACGCCATCGGGAACGCTAACCCGAGGAAACCCGAGATAGCAGAAAATAGGAGATGAAGAGAACGGGGTGGGGGGAGGCCTCCGTCGATGTTTCTGAATCTGGTCTTTGTATCCTTCTGTACTTTCGGCAAAGAATTTCACTATCGGAGCCTGAAGTCTATGAGGACTATCTGAAACAGAATGAGAGTGCTAACTGGGGAATTTTGTCCCTGGAAAATTATTATTGCTCTGAGATTCTGAAACAAGAAGCCAAACCAAAACAGTGAGTGTTCTTTTGACAAGCGAGGCAATGGAGCGTGCTCACCTCAGGTTCTGAACACCATCGCCTAGTAACTAGCATTGCAGGGGCTTTTATCATGATTCCGGCTGTCGCTTTGGCCATTCATTTGTTTACTGCACATTTTCCAGACTGATGACTTTGTCTAATAAGTGCAATGGTTTTTAATAATATTCTCATGGGTTCCACGTCCCCCCTCGTACGGCGTCCCTAATTAATCCTGAAAGCATTGGAGGGCATGACAGCCTTTTCCATCTTTGGTTTTTTTCGCTGACCTGCGTCATTTACTCGGAAACAGCAGAATGGTACTCATTCTGACGCAGCCTCCGTGCGCCAGGCACTGTTCATCAGTGCAATGCAGCCTCCCCTCCAACCATCCCAGGGGTGGTGGAGCAAAAAAGGTACCTGAGGATTCAGAACAGGTCTCCTATCACTTAGTCGGCTACAGGGTGATGGAGCTAAAGTGTCCTAAGGACCCTGGTGGACTGCCAGCATCTCTGTCTCACCACCTTGCCTCGTGGGAATTACCTACCCCAACCCCAAGTTCTATAATGTCAACTCTACATGAGTCTATTAATTATTTTCAAGCTTTGGGCTGTGAGCGTGAAATGCTGTGTTTTTGCTTGCTGTATCTTTTTCAAGCTTAAGAATTACACACATCAGAGCACCCGGTGGGGCATGGGACTCTTGATCTCAGGGTTGTGAGTTCGGGCCCCACACTGGGTATAGAAACGGCTTAAAAATAAAATCTTGGGGGAAAAAAGACTTACATCATTAGCTTAGGCTGCAGTGCATTTCAGAGAAGAGGACTGTGCAGCCAACTTCAGGGGCCGCTGGAGAATCTGACCTTCAGGTACAACAGGGCTTTGCAAATCCACAGCACTAAGTGCAGTGAAAGACACTCAGCTCGAGAGTGGCCCCTCACCCAGCAGGCAGGATAAAAGAAGTTTATCTTATTTTCCTAACATCGATCTAAGAATCAAAAGTTTTGGAACTTGTAACCCAGAAAACCAAACTTGACAGTGAAAAGAGCCGCCTCTGTGAAGGACAAGATAATGTTACAGTGAGCTCTGAATTAAAATGTGTCCAGAAATCCTGGCTTCATACTGGAACCGAATTCTGTCCAGTGTAGGCTCCTAGCACTCCTCGGCTGTGGTGCATCTGAGATTCTGACCTGAGTTCCCTGGTCCTCCCTGTCCCCACTCGCCAGGGCACATTTCACACAAAACGCTTGTGTGGATTTTTTTTAAGTACAGCCAAAGTCTGAAAATAATAGAAATCATGGCAATGACTCATTTTCTATCAAATGCCATTTCTAGATTGTGACCACAGGTATTGATTCTTCAGGTACTAATTCTGTTTGTTTTTAACCTGGTCTGTAAGTCTCTGAAATGAATCTCGATCACAGTGATTTGCAAATGTCAGTTTCTATTTCCGAAGATGAGAACACCACCTGCTAAAACGTTAAGAGAGTCTTTCTAAATAGAGAGGAACATGTTAACTTGCACAAAAGGGAAGGTAGGAAGGGATTTGCCCCCTAGGGGGACTTCTCCAAGTGCCGATGGAGACCACTGTAGCACCGTACACAGGTGTCACATCTGTCCTCTATTTTAATCATGCAGTCACTGCTAGGAAACAATTATGCTAGAAGCAACGTGGAACTATTTGGCAAAGTTTACTTTTTTCGTAATGCATAAGAGGGACACACTTCAGGAAGCCCTCTCTGGAAGTATAAAGGGAGGCAGCGGTGAAAGTCACATGGTAACACAGGGTAGTTTCAGAATGGCAGAGTCTATATGACTCAACGTCATCCGGTAGAAAAACTATTTCACTTACATGTTGCCCCTTTAAGCCTTGCTGTGCATATTTGAAGCCTGCTAGTGGAAAGAAGAGGGGATATACAGTCCCTGTCTCCTGCTTCTTCCAGCAACTTCCCGTGATGCTTCATCTTACCTCTGGTTGTTCTCACAGACCTCCCCCCAGCTAGAGTTCACATGTTTACAATATGATTCACGGTGCCATGATCCCAAGCAATTTCTTGTTCCTTTTGCTACAGGCACCTTTTAATGAATACTCTCAAAAAATGGGAAACTGGCTGTCCGTTTTTAATGACTTTCCAGCTCTTGCTTTGTACTTTTAATCTTAAAATAGAACCGATCTTAAGGCTACAAATGTGTTAATAGGCAGCCAGATCCTTCTGGTGAGTCAATTACACTGCGGGAAGAGTAAATTAGAGGTTTTTGCAAGTGCATTAACTCTTTAGGCTCACGCAGCACTCTTGCACGGGGAGGGAATTTCCACCCGGTCCATGAGTCACCAAGGAAAGGTTACTCCTCGTCCACCCTCTCATCTCTAAGGAGTTACTTAGTTCGAACATCCAAGTGTTTATACGTGAAAACCCCAGAATGCAGCAAGAATCTCCAGGGAGACCAAGGAATTCCAGAATTACACTTAACACTTCTGAGAAAGAAGAGGGGAAATTCCCTCCTGGCTCTTCCCATTTAGTGGGGATCAAGCCATCGTCAAAAAAAAAAAAGTCACCTTCCAGATAACTCAGGTTGTCTTGTGTAAGCCCTGAGAATGCTTACTGTATGCATCTGGATACGTATATCCCTAAAGCACTTGCTATATGCCTTCCAATGTTATCAGGTTTGGTCTGTGGTATGGCGCGTAGTTGAACTTTTCCACGGCGGTACAGGTTGGTTATGGGCGATGCTACGACAAACAGGTCCCCAGGGCTTCTGCTACAGGTGGGACATTTGCCATTATACGAATGACCTAGCCTTGTTGTGTCCACTTGTCACTGTATCCTTTATCCCCTGACCATTCCCTTGCTTCAGAATCCTACCTGAGAAGTTCTAGAATTCAACAAGAGAATCTATCATTGTGCTGTTAAATGGGCTTTACCTTGCTATATCATTGCTTCGCCCTCTCTTCTTGCTTCTGTCTAGCTCTCTAAATCCGTTGTGGACATGTAAGTCCTTCTGATTTCTAATTAGGTTTGAACTGTGCCTAAAATAGGAGTGAATGGCACTGAGTAAGAACTTGAAGGACCCAATGAGGGGAAAAAGTGCATACACACCAGTGGAATTACTTTAAGATTTGCTATACTTCTAAAACAACAGATGTCGAAAAAGCAGAGGCTCTTTCTGGATATTAATATATCCTACTTAACAGAGCAGTGAAGGCCGCTGTGTAAATAAATATCCAATTCTGGATTCATGAAATTGCAATGAGCCCTCCATTAAATTATTTTCCATGTGTGGATGGCAGAGCTTGCTTAATTGGCTTTCTGCTGGGGAAGAACATGACACGATTATTATAAATTAAAATTACTTCTATTTGACAGTCAAATATGGCCTCTGAATGATACAAATAACCTATTATTAAACATTCATTCTATATCTATTGGTTTATATATAAACTTGCGTGCATTATTTTTAATGTCTATTTGTTTTTGAGAGAGAGAGAGACAGAGCATGAGCGGGGGAGGAGCAGAGGGAGTGGGAGACACAGAATCCAAAGCAGGCTCCAGGCTCCGAGCTGTCAGCACAGAGCCCAATGTGGGGCTTGAATGCATGAACCATGAGACCATGACCTGCGCCTAAGCTGGACGCTTAACTGACTGAGCCACCCAGGCACCCACGGAGTTTGCATGCATTTTTAAATTAAACTCTGAATATCAAGCACACAGTTGAAAGAACTATATATCCTGTTGTACATCAAAAACTGATGTCCACCTGGGCTTGGAAGTTTCTATGATGGCTGAAAGACACAACATTTTTTTTGAAGTATAGCTGACACACGATGTTATGTTAGTTTCAACTGTACAACACAGTAATTCCACAAGGCCATGGCTTATGCTGTGCTCACCACAAGTGCAGCCATCATCAGTCACTATAAAATGCTATTACAAGGTCACTGACTATATTCCCTAGACTATACCTTTCATCTCTGTGATTTATTCTTTGCACCACTGGAACTCTCTACCTCCTACTCTCCCTTTACCCATTCTGTCCATCCTCTTCTTTGGCAACCACCAGTTTGTTCTTTATATTTATGGGTCCACAGCATCCCTTAAAAAATAAATTTCCTATTATGTTCAGGCAAATAGACCTAAAATACTTGATACAATTTTTCCTGCCACTTGCTCACATCACAAAGCACTGCCAAAATAGGAACATTAAAAGGAATTACCTTCCCATTAGTAATGAAAAACAGCGGCAATCAGTGTTGCGTATTAAGACTTTTACTCTCTGAGGTCTGCGTGTGGAGGTGAAAAGCCGAGGAAAACAAGAAAAAATGTGTAGCACCCAGCAGAAAATCACAAGAAACGCTGTGCTAATTTGCTTCACTGTTTAGTTTAAGAAGAGAAGGGTTGGAATTTACAATCCAGGACAAGTTAGGAATTGCCTCCCATCTTGAGGCGGGCGCCCTGGTCTGCCCCATTGTTTCGTCTCCCTTATGAAGGGCCTATCTTCGCATATCTCTCAATCCACGTGGTTTGCTCCTCTCAGTTCACAGACCCAACGCTACAATCCGTACCTGTTTCCATGTTCATGGTGCTCTTTTTGTTGGCCTGGCTGGCACTGGGTGTCCTCCAGTTGATTTCAAGATGGCCCCAGCTCAGGAGATTGAGGGTAACCTCGGTGTGTGTCAGTGGTAAGATACTTTGAGAGGATCTCCTGGGAAAAGAGCTTTTTCCAGAAGTGCTGGTTTAGTATTCATTTTTTAAAGCCCTGGTTTCTTGTTGATTATATTTCCTCCCCTACACCTGGTCTTTTCATCTCAAATACAGGCACTCAACCCCTCCACAATTCTACTGCTGTCTGGAGATTTCCATAATCACATCAGCACATGCAGTTCCATCTAAATTATGGGCCAAAGTAAAGTAAGAGCTTGGACCTAATGACTTCACCAGGGAAGGGATCTCAAACAAGATCAAGGAGGAAACACGGGGGAAGAGAAAAAGAAAAACTGCCAAAAGGCAGAAAAGAATGGGGATGAGAGGAGGTGAATGGAGCCAGTTTTAATGAGGGCAGACGTTCTTGCTTCCGGGCACGGATTTCTTAATTTCTCTTATTGTTTGAAATTTGACCCCATCTGTTCTTTCCATCTGACCCTAGATGGTGAGATTGGAACTGCAGTGTCGTGGTGTAGAGGAGTATACAACCCCAGGCTCCCATTTTAGCTCTGTGAGTTTGGAGAAATAACTCTACCTCTCTGGCCCTCCATGAAAAGGAACCAGGGTGTCTCTCTTGCAGGCTAATTTTAAGCAGTAAAGTGAGGAAGTACTGGGTTAAAAGCACAGCGGCTGGCACGAAACAAGCCTCCACAACATGATAAGATTCATCTCATACGAGCCAGGGCTCCATAAATTTTGCCTGAAGAGCACATGTTCTAGCCCAGGGCCTAGCTTTACATTTTAAGTAGCTTTGCAAAGATGCAAAAAGTCAGTTTCTGATATTTTCAAAGAATTGAGAAGGAAAGAAGGCAGCTGGGAATCCAAAACAACAACCCCCCTCACTCCATAACCATCTCCGTGTAAAATAATAATGTGAACCTTGTTACAAAGAAACAGCTGAAAATGGAGTTGCTGATGCTAAGCCCCACCGGACCTAATACCTAACCTAATGGAAGCTTCAGTCAATCACTTTGGAATTTCTTCATCTGCACCATTGAAGTAATCTGCATAGTAAAATCCTCACCCTAAATAAAGGTGATATTGCCAGAAACAAGACTTTCTTTTCTTCCTGCTCTTGCCCCATTTCTGCTTCTAAGAGCTTCCATTTTACCCAACTCATCAGAGCCCCCATCTCTTTGTCAGCTAGGATACAGCCTCGATTCACAAATCATTAAATAATGCCAATTAGATCTTTACATTTACTCCATTTACTCAGTTCAATTTTTGTTTGTTAACAATGTGCAGTAATACATGGCCGTTTGCTGGCATATCAAATATGATCCACATGGCACAAATATAATGGAAAGAAGCACCACAAAATTATATTTAGAAACCCATGTAACCTTTTCCATGCAAATGAGCAGTGATAAAGAGAAAACATAAGATATACATGATCAACAGCTGATTATTTACAAACTATGTCCAGTGCTATGATCTTTTTGGTTTTTTCTTTTCTTAAATTCAATACATTTAAACTAAAAAGAAAAGCAAAGACAGTTTGTCCATTTCTCCAACTTGTCACCACTGCCCCTTCCCACTCCACCTCTGGCAACTATTAATTTGGTTTTTGTATTTATGCATATATATGTTATATATCTTACATAGTGTATGTGTATGGACTATGTTATAGATCTTACATATAGTGCGTGTATAGAATATATTATATATCTTATCTACAGAGTGTGTATACATTTTAGACTCCACTAGAAAAAGAGATCATATACTATTTCTCTTTCTCTTATTTCACATAATTTCACAGTATTTCTTTTTCTCATATTTCATAATGTCCTTGAGGTCTATCCATGTTGTTGCAAATGGCATGTTTTTTATGGGTGAGTAATATCTGTGTGTGTGTGTGTGTGTGTCTATATATATCTATATTGTATGTATATAAATACCACACCTCTTTTATCCATCCATCCATGGATGGGCACTGACTTGTTCCCATATCTTGGCTATTGTAAACAATGCTGTAACGAACATGACAGTACAGATATTTTTGACTTAGTGTACTCATTTTCCTCATATAATTACCCAGAAATGTGTGTGAGGTGACATCTCATTTTTTAAAAATTTTTAATGTTTTATTTATTTCTGAGAGAGAGAGAGAGAGAGAGAGAGAGATAGACAGTGTGAGTAGGGGAGGGTCAGAGGGAGAGGGAGATACAGAATCTGAAGCAGGCTCCAGGCTCTGAGCTAGCTGTCAGCACAGAGCCCAATTTGGGGTTCAAACCCACAAACCGTGAGATCATGACCTGAGCCAAAGTCAGATGCTTAACCGAATGAGCCACCTAGGCGCCCCTGTAGTATAGTTTAAAATCAGTGAGCATGATGCCTCCAGTTTTGTTCTTCTTTCTCAAGATGGCTTTCACTATTTGGAGTTTTTTATGATTCCATGCAAATTTTAGGATTGTGTGTTCTACTTCTGTGAAAACTGCCATTGAACTTTTGACAGGGATTGCATTTAATCTGTAGACTGCTTTCGGTAGTGTTGATATTTTAACAACATAAATTTTTACAATCCATGCACAAAATATCTTTCCATTTATTTGCATCTTCTTCCATTCTTTTTCATCAGTGTCTCATAATTTTCAATATACAAGTCTTTCACCTCCCTGGCGAAATTTATTCCTAGCCATTTTATGGACTGGTATTGTTTCAATGTTTAGTAGATTTGCCAGCGAGGTTGTCTGGTCGTGAACTGTTGGGAGCTTTTTGATTACTGATTCAATTTCCTAATTAGTAATCAGTCTGTTCAGATTTTCCATTTCATCATAATTCAGTCTTGGTATGAATTCAGGCTGTATGTTTCTAGGAAGTTATCCATTTCTTCTAGATTGTCCAATTGTTAGCACATACTTGTTCATAGCAGTGTCTTATGATCTTTTATATTTCTGTGGTATCACTTGTAGCATCTCCTCTTTCATTTGTTTTATTTTTTGCCTCTTTTTTTCCTGAAGAGTCCAACTAAAGGTCTGCAAATTTAGTCTATCTTTTCAAAGAACCAGCTCTCAGTTTCTCCGGTCTTTTCTACTGCCTTTTTAGTCCTTATTTAATGTATTTCTGCTCTAGTCTGTTATTTCCTTCCTTCTAACTAACTCTGAGCTTTGTTTGTTCTTCTTTTTCTAGTTCCTTGAGGGGTAAAGTTCAGTAACTTACTTGAGACTCTTCTAGATTTTTGAGGTAGGCCTAACATTGCTATCAACTTCTTTCTCTGAATTGCTTTTGTTGCGTGCAATAAATTTTGGTATGTTACATTTCCATTCTCATTTTTCTCAAGGTATTTTAGAGGCAGGGGCATACAGAAAGGGAGAGAGAGAATCCCAAGCAGGCTCCATACCCAGCACGAAGCCCACCGTGAGGCTCGATCCCATGACCATGAGATCATGACCTGAGTTGAAATCAAGAGTCAGACACTCGACTGACTGACACAGCCGGGCGGTATTTTTTAAATTTCTCTTTTGATGTCTTCTTTGACCTATTGGTAGTTCAGTAGCATGCTGTTTAATATCCACTTATTTGTAATTTTTCCATTTTTCTTTGTGTAACTAATTTCTAGTTTCATGCCATTGTGATCAGAAAAATGTTTGATATGATTCCAATCCTCTTAAATGTATTGAGACTTGCCTTGTTTACTAACATATGATCTATCTTGGAATTGTTCCACATGTGCTTGAGAAAAATGTGTATTCTGTTGATTTTGGATAGGATGTTCTTTAAATATCTGTGAAGTCCATCTGGTTTAATGTGCCACTTAAGGCCATCAAGTGGCTTTATTGATTTTCTGCCTGGATGATCTATCCATTGGTGTGAGCGGGGCTAAGATCATTAAGATGATCTTAATTAAATAGATTTAATAAAGGGGTACATGGGAATCCTTCATTTCTCTACTGTTTAACTCTTCCGTGTACACAGATTACTCCAGTGTTGATTTAGACACATCTAAAGCCAAAACTCCTTGTGATTACACAGTGGATCGTGAATGCAAGAGATAACTGCCTCAATCCTCTGCCATGTCTTTGAGGACTAATCAGAGTTCAGAAATGAAGTTTCCTTCTCTACAAAGTCTTGGGTGCTGCTGGTGCTGGGACTGAGTCTCTCCTCATCTTCTTCCTCATTCCACCCTTAGCTTCTAGCTTTTGGGTTCCTGTGTTCCTAAAAGCTGGAGCTATTACTTTTCACTTATCTCCCCAGCACAGAGTTCCTCGCCTGGCTCACCAGGGTCTTTTAGTTCCTCCTCCAGGGTCCTAAATTTTCCCAGATTAGAGCTTAAAGTTCCATCGCCCTGGGCAATTAGGTCCCTGCTCCCCCATTCCAACCTACAGAAAAGTGACCCCCAAACACTCGATCTTCTGAGGAACGGTTAGTGCAAACCACTCATCTCCAAACACCATACCCATTCGTGATTCTGGTGTCTGCAATACACAAATCGACTCCTTTCTTGGATGGCACAGAAATGATGCCAATCAAGTTATAACAAACTGCCTCGTAGGAAAAGGAGATTAGATCACAGTCTATGTTTTTCAGTCTCATGGCTAAGTTCCACTTATCTCGGTTCCAAAAATCTGCATAAGGGAAATGAAGTTTCACACAGAGATATGTTTATATTTATATGGTGGTTTATATCTATGACATCCTTTGGGAGCCTCATCCATGGTAGGGAAAAGCTTGCCTCACAAACAGCCAATCTGGCCTGTGAAGCAGTTTAATCAGAGAAGAGAAATTTATGCCGTGCAAGAGCTGCAATACAAGAGAGAGCCGTGTTATAAAAGCATATTCACTGTTGTCTCCTTTTTCTCTGTGGTTTAAAATTTGCATCGACATGGGAGAATTGCACTGATAAAGACACAACCCGGGGTTATGTATATTGGGGCTAATTGGAAGCAGCTGAGGACAGTGGGAGGCAAAGCCATCCACATTTGGACAATTGCTTTCCTTACCGTGGGTGGGCCAGTTTATAAAGGCCCTGTAGCCTTCCCAGGCCTGGGACCTGATGGCTGAATTGCAGCACATATCTCACATAAAAGGCAGAATCCCCATTCACACAAGAGACCCAACGTCCATTACGAAGTGGCCTATTAAATATAATGAGCAAAACCCACTGGATTCATTGAACACGATTCACAGTGAAACATACTGTTTTTCATCACAAATGTGGCCGGTGGAAATATGGTCAAGAGCAGCCCGCATGGGTGCTTTGGCTGTGGTCTGTACCACCTTGTTTCAACAGTACCAGGAGTCACTTCCAACATACAGTCTTCCTTGTTTAGGGTCGCTTCCAAAGATGGATATGGGGCAGGGGCACCTGGGTGGCTCAGTCAGTTAAGCATTCAACTCTCAGTTTCAGCTCAGGTCATCATCTCACCGTTAGTGAGATCGAGCCCCGTGTTTACCTCTGCACTGACAGCGTGGAGCCTCCTGGGCATTCTCTCTCCCTCTCTCTTTCTCTCTCTCTCTCTCTGCCCCTCCCCCATGCAGGTGCACTCGATCATGCACGCAGTCTCTCTCAAAATAAATAAATAAATAAACTTTAAAAAAAAAGATACTGTTACATGGCAGCAGATAAAATACAGGGGATTTGACCAGGTCCATGTGAACAATTGAAAATAAAGATAATTTACTGAGCCCCTACCCTATGCCAACCAAAACATGCATGTAATTTTTAAGGATCACGTGGTTACACAGTTGGTAATGGGCAGGTCTGAGATTTAGCCCAGGTCCCTAGGGCAACAAAGCCTGCACTCTTTCTCGAGGCCAGGCGGCATCCAGAGTTCTAAAAACCTACTCAGCTACTTTTCAGAGAAAACCGCATTATTACACTGGGATCAATCCCAAATAATCATGTAAACCATGGCATCTATTATACAGCCAGCCTCCTGCCCATAACCATCTAAGGCTCCCAAAACAGAAGGTGAAACGTTATAAAATGTTTTCCTGAAATGGAGGTTAAATATCAAGAAGCCTACTGTGGCCACACTTAGGCAGGGGTATTTATTAGATCTTGGGTTCTCGAACTAGTCAGGTATTCCAAATACAAAGATAAATGGAAAAGATACTTTAAAAAGGTCAATTTTTAAAGTGTGTGTGTGTGTGCGCCCGCTTCAGTACACTTTCCTTATAGAATGTGGGACTTTAAAAATCAGCATTACATTGTAGGGGCGCCTATGTGGCTCAGTAGGTTAAGCATCTGACTTTGGCTGAGGTCATGATCTCACAGTTCATGGGTTCGAGCCCCACATCGGGTTCTGTGCTGACAGCTCAGAGCCCGGAGCCTACTTTGAATTCTGTGTCTCCCTCCCTCTCTCTGCCCCTCCCCTGCTCACGCTCTGTCTCTCTCTCAAAAATAAATAAACATCAAAAGAAAATCAGCATACATTATAAAATCCAAAAATTTACCATGAGACTACATTCATTTCACTTCTTGAACTACACCCTACGGAAACAACCCAAAAGAGAAAAAGAATTTTGTGTAAAACTACGGAAAACAGGAGTCTGACACAACCACACAAACTGGCCCACGGAAAGGAGGGTTGAACAAACCAGAACACATTAATATAATGAAATAAAGTCATGTGACTATAAATGAGAATTCCATGATTAAACGTTCATAAAACTGTGCACTTAAAAAGTTAAGAAAGCTGAAATGGACAGATATAAATTCAAATTAAGTTGTTCTTTGGGGAGTGCCTGGCTGGCTCAGGCAGTAGAGCCTCCAACTCTTGATGTCTGGGCTGTAAGTTTGAAGCCCACATGGGGTGTAGAGATTTCTTTTTAAAAAATGGGGGGGGGGGTTGTTGTTCTTTTGGGGGTAAAGAGAATCTCAGCAAGTTTTTCTCACTCACCTGTGGGTTTTTCTCAGGTGGCTAACACAGATTAGCCTGTAATCCCCCGAAGCTGCTGGCAGATAACTCAACACGGGCTCCCTTGAGGCCCAGCAGTGCCAGGAACTGAGAGCTGGCTTTCTGCATCTCCCACTCAACTTTCCTCCACAACCAGCTAGTTATCTGGGTCAAGAACACCTCCAGTGTCCCCTCAGCACATCTCTGTGAGAACACTGTTTTCTCATCATGATGATGTAATGGAGAAGAAGTCTTACAAAATGCTGCTTATTCACGCATTCACGCACACACTTACTCAACAAATAATCACGAACACTTGCTATAGGGTTGCCAACATTTCACGCTGTCAAAGTACGGTAAGTGTACAGTAATGCACAGTGTAAGAATAACTACATTTAGTAAAAGGGTCAGTGGTTACCAGCAGGTTCGGAGAAGAAAGAGGATTTTTAGGGCAGCAAAACTATCTTGTGGGACCCTGTAGAGGTGGACATATGTCATCATGCATTGGTCAAAACCCATAGAATCTGTAACACCAAGAGTGAACCCTAATGTAAACTTGGACTCTTTTTAATAATAATGCATCAACATTGGTTCATCAATTGCAGCCAATGTGCCTCATTAATGCAGGATGGTTTGGGGGGTTTTTTGGTGTTTTTATTTATTTTTGAGACAGAGAGAGACCGAGCATGAGTGGGGAAAGGGCAGAAAGAGAGAGGGAGACACAGAATCCAAAGCAGGCTCCGGCTCTGAGCTGTCAGCACAGAGCCTGATGCGGGGCTCGAACTCACGGACTGTGAGATCATGACCTGAGCCGAAGTTGGACGCTTAGCAGACTGAGCCACCCAAGTGCCCCCAGGATGTTAATAAAAGGGGAAATGTAGGGGTTTGGGGAGGAAGAGCAAGTATACAGAAGCTCTGTACTTTATGCTCAATTTTTCTGTAAACTTAAAACTGCTCCAAAAAATTAAGCTCTTTGATTCATAAAAGAAAAAGAAAAGGTTCTTTTACTCCCATCGAGGACCACCACTGCCTGGCACAGAGAAGATAGAAGATAACTAACACAAACTTGCTGCCTGGCTCCTCTGTACTCTGAAAAGCATAGCTTCATGTTCTGTGGCTGGAAGACTTTTCCCCCAGAATATCACAGGTGACAGTTGATCCTTGGTTCATTTCACTGCTTCGTATCAGTGCTCACAAGACACACAAATCTAAAACCTTAGGACACAACACCAAGCCCAACAGAAGAAAGAAGGGTTACAATTCTGACTCTCCCTCTGGGCACCTGGGTGGCTCAGTCGATTAAGCATCGGACTTCGGGTGAGGTCATGATCTCATGGTTCTTGAGTTCAAGCCCCGCACTGGGCTCTGGGCTGACAGCTCGGAGTCTGGAGCCTGCCTCAGATTTTGTGTCTCCCTCTCTCAATAATAAATAATAAACACTAAAATTTTTTTTACAAAGATTCTGATTCTTCTTCATTTATTTCGGCCTTACCATCACTGAAAACCTTATTGTTTCTTTTCCTTTCTTTCTTTTTTTCAGAGACATAGTTTTAGACTCCTGAATCGGTATTTGCCAAGTCTTAATTGACATACCATGTTTAATATAACTATATATAAGCAACAACTTACTTGTTAATAACAAAACTACCACCTGCTTCTAAGCAACTTTGATCAGCTATTTTATTATTTTTTTAAGATTTAATTTTTAACTATTCTACACATCCAACACGGGGCTTGAACTCACAACCCTGAAGTCCACAGCCACATGTACCACTGACTCACAGAGTGAGCCAGGTAGGCTCCCCTGATCGGCTATTTTAAAAGAATTCATTTCTTTTCTTTTTTTTTTTTTAAATTTTATTTGAGAGAGTGTGAGTGGGAGAGGGGGCCGAGGGAGGGAGGGAGAGGGAGAGGGAGAGGGAGAGAGGGAGAGAGAGAGAGAGAGAGAGAGAGAGAGAGAGAGAGAGAGAGAGAGAAGCAGGCTCCACGCTCCGTATGGATCCTGAGACCCTGGGATCATAACCTGAGCCAAAATCAAGAGTTGGACACTCAAGTGACTGAGCCACCCAGGTGCCCCAAGAATTCATTTCTTTAGTGAAACAGACGTTAGTGTTTCAATGTCATCGATCTTTGTACATTCTTTGCCAGGTAGTGTCTCCCACAAAACAGAGGTTCTGTGGGAGACAAGAGCGTATCTCCCCTGGCTTCCTGGAATGCAGCATACCACACAGGTACTGACCTAGCTGAATTCAGGGTACAGACCACGAGAACTTGAAATGTTCCAGCTCCACCCAAATTTTATGTAAGAAAATCCAGCCCATCCTTTTGCACGACTTGACCCAAACACAGAAGAAGGCCTGGTGAAACTGTGTTTTGCACAAAAGTGTCAGTTCAAAGTGAAGTCCAATGAAATAACTGATGTATAACCACACCCACCACAGATACCCTTTCTCTCAAATTCCAGTTTTACCCTAACCCAAAATCTTCAAAGTAGGTATGTTTTATTTAACAGCGTTACTAAGAAATCCAGGCTGCAGAACTTAACGTAAATAACATGGCTTCTTGTAAATCCCGAGTTTGTTAACTGCTGAGATGCTTGTGGGAAGAGATCCTTAGGGCCGGGAAGCCCAAATTCCTAGCGAGTGCTGGCATCTCCCCTCTGGAGAGGAGATTACTAACAACTGCCCATCCCAGCTTTGCTTAAACACTTCCAGGGCGAGGCGTTTACAAATTTATGAACCGCAAATTCCATTTTAGGATCGCTGTAGCTGTTTATGAAATTCTTTCTTATGTTGATCCAAAATCTGCCTCCCTCCAAATTCACACCATTCTGTACTGGGAGCCAGAAGCCTGCTGGCCTCACCACATCGCCACATCTCAAATGCTTGAGGAGGGCTGTCACAGCACCCAGGGGTCTGGCCACTCTGCCGAGTGTCCCTCTGCCCTCAGCTACTCTTTGCACAGACTCTAACTCTCTACCTCCTTGGTCACACCTCACTTCACAAGCTCTACTTGAGGAGGTCCCATTATTTTATTCTTTTTCTTTTATAATTTATTCTCAAGTTGGTTTCCATATAACACCCAGTGCTCATCCCAACAAGTGCCCTCCTCCATGTGCATCACCCCCCTTCCCCTCTCCCCCACCCCCAGCAGTCCCGAGGTCCCCTTAAAATGGGACCGGAATCACCTAGTAAGTTCCGCACACATGCTGACCAGCACACGGTGTCAGCCAGATGATTGCCTCCCGAATTCAGGACACTGTACTTTTCTTAACAGACTCCAACATCCACGTCACACTGCTGTTGTTGGCTCATATCGAGCATGCAGCCAACTAAAACACCCAGATCTTTTTCACACTTATGCAATTGGTGTTTTTCATTCCGTCAGTCATTCAACAAATATTGCCTTCAAGAAAATTATTTCCACACCGAAAGCTGACCGTTTTCCATAAGATGATGGGGCGACAAACAGATTAAGGAAACCCAAGAACTTTTGACCCACAAGTGAACCCTGAAATTAAATGTGTCCTTGTTAATTTAAAAGTTCACTGTATTATTTATCCGTTAGTTGTCAAAGGCAAAGCAATCACACTGATATCCAGTGGTAAGTGAAATGGGAACTGCAAGAGACAAATGAGGTAAAATTCCATCGTGTTTTACTTCATGTTTAAAGGAGTTTGTTCAGAGGGGTACAAAGTGTATTTCTAAGAGTCAGATGCTGACCACCTACCACCAGTTTGAAAATCAGTGGAAATCGAATCTTTAGGTCAAAAGATTATGCATAGAAATGACAGAAGTAGTACTTACTGGTAACTGCTTCACTGAGTAGGACACAACACAAGTTCCTTCAATTTCCAGGTATTAACTACACAGAACCCAGGATGACTATCCTTTTACTTACATATTGAAAATACAAGGTTTCCATAAAACTCTCGAGCTACCAATATCGCTACAGAATTACAAGATGCCTTCACTCAATCCACCCTCACCTATCTGGTTTTCCATGTTTTGTGAATCATTTGCTCCAAGCCAAGGATATAACTCACCTTTTGTATTCTCTTTTCAACAGATAAACTGTTGCTGAATCACTTTATTCAGAGCAAACTAAGCTCAGAGCTGGAAGAACCCAGTGGATCAGTCAATCCAGTGCTTTATAATAGAAATGAGGATACTGAGCCTCACAGAAGTTGCCCTTCCTTCCTTCACGTACGTTGAGCTCCTTGCTAAGCATGTGAATGCCTGAAGCTCAAATAGGTGGAAATATAATTAGGAAGAGAAAATGCGGGTGAACAAAAGAGCAAGTCACTCAGACTTAAAGGAGTTCAAGATAAAGGTGAGTGTAGTTAACATGGATCCTCGTGTGTGTGTGTGTGTGTGTGTGTGTGTGTGTGTGTGGTATGTGTGTGGTGTGGGGACCAGAGAAGGAGGAGAGGACAAGGTGAGAGGGGAAGGTAGATGACCAGATGTGGATCAGTTCAAGGTCAGAGCCATCTGTCATACATTTATGAGGAAAATAACCATGTGTACTATTAAATATATCACATCTTACCTACAACTACAGTAAACACCTCCTAAACAATGCCCGTGGGCTGCATGAGTTAATGCACAAGTGTAAATGCGTATCCTAATCCCAGATATGTTCCATTTTGAACTTTAGATAAAGGGAGCTACCTAAAAGTTACAGAGTTAGCATATGATCAGACTGGCATTTTAGGACAATTCTAGCTACACATTTCCACCTGGAAAATGGTCAAAAGATACCTGTAAGGCCCCTTTCACACCCACGATAGCAGAATCTCAGGAGTGGGGGCTGGCGTGAGTTGTCAGGGCTCCTCAGGTGGCTCTAATGTGCGGCCAAGGTCGTGAACCTTGTTCTAGAGACGGTTCTGGCAGCAAAGCAGAGAAGCTCTGAGATGGAGCAGGCGAGCCGAGCCAAGGAGGGCGCAGTTAGAGACGGTGCGGGCTGACCCAAGACCATCATCTTCGGGACCCAGGGGACAAGCTGGCTGAACTGGGAAAACGGGGACGTCTAGGGTGGCTCCGGCATGTGACTCGGGTGTGTAAACGAATAGGAGTGAAAGCCCCGCCGTACTTCAGGAGGAGGCGGGCCAGGGTCGGCCTGCGTACCCTCCAAGGGGCCCTACGGTGCAGACGGGACGCCCTCCATCTGCGGGTCAGAGGCAGCCTCTAAACGTGAGCATGGAGAGGAGCATTTGGAAGAAGGTGGGAAGTCAAGGATGGGGGTGGGGGGATCCTGCCGTGAGAATAAAAATGCCATGAGGAGCCGCCAGGACGGACATACAACCACATGAGGATTCCTGCGAACACAGACGCACCGGATTATCCACTGCCCCTCGGTCTGTGTTCAGACTTGGCCCCCAGGTGTTCCAGACTTTCCCAAGCAATTTTCGCACATTCGGGCTTGTTGCCAAGCCCCACCTCAGACTAAGTAACCCAGTTTGGAACTAAGACACCAGCAGTGCCTGGAGCACCACATTCGCTGACCACCTAGAGCGACGGATGAGAGACGTAGGCCCAGCCGCCGCGGACGAGCCAGGACTAACGGGCATTTGTGGGACCGCTGGGAGAGTGGCATTAAAGCCAGGTCTGCACAGACCCATGCCAGGCCTGTCCGGGCAAGCGTGGCCTTTCCTACGGTCTTCAGAATGGGTTTCAGGCCTTAGGTGGTATTTCCCGTGCAATGTTCGCGAAGTCCTAGGCACCAAAGTGAGGCCAGCATGGGGGTGAAGTTCCCAGAAACTCGCTCAAGGTCACCCAAGGTCAAGGAGGGTGTCAGACCAGAACAGCTAGGTTCTAGCTCCAGGCTGGGGGCCCTGGGAGACACGGGTGAGGCGGTCTGAAGGAGTAAGGTGGAAATGCCCTCTGTAAGAGCTGAGACCTTGCAGGAAGGGGGAAGGTGGGGACTCCAAGGGAGACACCAAATCAGAACAGGCAGCCCGGGAAGCAACACCTTCGTCTCCCAGGCCTGACAGAAGTTTCTGACGCGCACTGCACTCAGCAATTATTATTACAAATGGGAACTATTCCATGGAGAGGCCAGGCTGGGGGCGCCTGTCTTTTTTGTGCATTGGGGAAAACAAAGACTCCTCCTCAGAGACTGAAGAAATCCTCACTGTCCCTTGGGGACTGGGTTTGTCTGCTTCAAAAACTAGCTCAGTGGAAAGCAGATCAGTTAAGAGNAAAAAGACGGTGAGCTCATGTGAATCACCTCAAGGGAATGGCCAGGAATCAAATGTCCTCCTAGGAAATGTGCCATCCCACTGAGGTTACCTGGGACCCAGGGGATGGCAGGGGTGGGGAGGGGACAGACAGGGCAGGGCCGGCCAGAGCAGGGGAGGTACGCATTCGAGGGTTCACCAACCTTGACATTTCAACTATAACCTTTCCTTTTGGGGCCCTGGGAGACTAGCAGACAATTACATAATCCACGTTTCTTCCAGGTCTAGCAGGAGGCAGACAGGGACAGGCTGAGGATGGCTTCTAGAACTCCTGGCACACAGGCCTCCCAGCAGGCAGCCGCTGCCTGGCTTTTGTCCCCTCAACCTGTCAGCCCAGGTTGACCGCGTTGTTTCTAAATGGAAAGCGGTGGAAAGGGAGCTCTCTAATGAAATGCCTCGTTCTGTGGTCCCCTTGTGAACCTCCTGGGAACAGACAGCGTGCCCAGCAGGGAGGCAGCCCCGAGGCTTATCAGCACTGGAATATTCTAGGGTGGCTGGGTGGCTCAGTAGGTTGAGTGCCCAGGTCATGATCCTGTGCTTCGTGGATTCGAGCCTCACATCAGGCTCTGTGCTGACAGCTCGGAGCCTGGAGCTGCTTCAGGTTCTGTGTGTCCCTCTCTCTGCCCCTGCCCTGCTTGCGCTCTGTCTTCCAAAAATAAATAAATATTTTAAAAAATTACGAAGAAACACTGGAATACTTCAGACAAGGCCAAAAGACGCCCAACTCGGGGAGTGCTCTCACGACGTCGCCAGGGGCGAACGGAATGCCCTGGCATGCACACACTTGCAGGCCAGGCATCGTCCCTTGTTGCTGAGGACACAGTCGATTCTCGCCAACGGTGACCTCGGCCGCGCAGCTGGCCTCGTTTCTAGAGGCATGGCCTTCCCGCCCAGTGGTCACGGAGGTTCCCCGGCCCCAACGCTAAGGATTAGTTCCTGCAGGAGGCAGGCTGCAGAGTCTTATTTACTCAAACACGGAGCTATGACATTGAAGCATGTCAGGGAACCACAGGGATTTTCCTTAAATAAGCAAAATGCACATTAAACTGGTCATAATTAAAATAGTCTGCCCTGAAGAATGTGCAACGGGCTGCATTTTCTCCCTGACCAAAGACAGGCAAGGATCCTCGAAGAATCAGAAAGCTACAGTAACATCTTTCTCCTCAAAATCGTATCCCCCAAGTGTTCACATGGCACTGTTTTCAGACAAGGGGGCGGGGGGTCGTCCAAGGAGGGGAAGCCCAGGTCTCCTTGCTTGGGTCCCCTCCTGACCACTTCACTGTCTTCAGGGTCACTGAGGAGCTGACCCGCCCCGGGGACGCAGGGACAGGAAGCGAAGGGGGCTAGAAGGCTGTGCGAGCTCCTATCTGCTGTTTCTCCAGAACAGTCACTTTGTTGGTCGCTTTATAACGAGGCAGCCAGCCCCATCCCCACCCCACTGGGAGCCTCTCCTGACCTCACAGCCCTGCCTAGAATTTGCACCTTGGCCACTTAGTTCAATTTCCCTGTGCAACAGCCTGGCAAACGCAGGGGGAGGCCAGGAGCACTCCTCCGCCCGCACCTTCCGTCATCCACCAGGGACCCACACACCTGCGGGGCAATCTCCCTGAGTTTCTGTAACTTACTTCTTTTTTTAATGTCTATTTATTTTTGAGAGGAGGAGGGGCAGAGAGAGAGGGAGACACAGAACCCGAAGCAGGCTCCAAGCCTGAGCTGTCAGCACAGAGCCCGACACGGGGCTGGAACTCACGAACCATGAGATCACGTCCTGAGCCGAAGTCCGACTCCTAACCGACTGAGCCCCCCAGGTGCCCCTGTGGTTTGCTCTTCATACAACCCAACCAGCATGGGGCGGGATTCCTCTCATTATTATTATTGCTATTGATAATTGAGTGATCACTAAAATTCTTAAAAGAAGAGTTTGGTTTGTAAAGAATAACAAGAGTTAGAAAGTAGAGGGCTCAGGCAAGGACATCAAAGACCAAGATGCCCAATCAGGGCTGGGCGCCTATCACTTCCTGAGAAATCATCTCTCCATACATATTTAATTAAAGAATAAATTGTGCACGAGGAAGGAATATTGCAGATGTTTCTCTTGCAAGGCTTGGAACTGAGTGTCCCCCTGTCCTAAGTGTGCAGGCACTGACTCGGCGCCCTGCCACATTATTTTACAGGAAAGGAAACTAAGTCCCAGGAAGAATTAGGGACCTGACCAAACTCACACGCTAAGCACGGTGCCACAGAGCCGGGATCCAGCCTCTTTCACCTTCGACCCAGCACATTTTGTGTCCATCCTGCTGCCGCCCGGTGCTGAGCTCTGTGGGTACACAGGTCAGAGAAGCAGGTAAGAGCTCTGCCCTGGTGGTGTTGACAGTCTAGCTGGAGAAACATTTAAAGAGCAAACAAATACTCTTGCAAGGTAAGCGAGATCCTACAACAGAAGATCCAGAACACAAGCTTTCAGGCAGAGGGAACAGCTTGTGCAAAGGCCCTGAGGGAAGAACTTGGGTTTGATAAACTAAGCAGCCCGTGTGACCAGAGCCAAGTGAGCCAGGGGACAGTGGGTGGAACAGAATGTGCTGGAGAGTGGGGCCAGAGCATGACTGCAGTTCTTGAAACATTCCTTTTAATGTTTATTTTTGAGAGAGAAAGAGAGACAGAGACAGGGTGTGAGTGGGGGAGGGGCAGAGAGAGCAGGAGACACAGAATCCGAAGCAGGCTCCAGGCTCAGAGCTGTCAGCACAGAGCCCGACGCCAGCCTCGAACTCACGAACTGCAAGATCATGAGCTGAGTGTAAGCCAGATTGGACACACAACCGACCGAGCCATCCAGGTGCCCCCTGAAAAGTTCCTTTTAACGTGGGACAAGCAGACGTGAG
Source organism: Crocuta crocuta (assembly GCF_008692635.1). Taxonomy (NCBI): domain Eukaryota; kingdom Metazoa; phylum Chordata; class Mammalia; order Carnivora; family Hyaenidae; genus Crocuta; species Crocuta crocuta. The sequence goes on along the minus strand of NW_027530353.1, from coordinate 906,752 downwards.
AGGTTCATGACCCTCACCTGACTGAAGGAGGCCGAAAGCCGGTCTTTGTATAGAAGGTTCTTAGAGTCATGCCTGCCACACAGGTCATTTCTCCGGTGACCAGCTAAACTCTTGCAAAGACCTATGGCCGTGGCAGCAACCAGACTGCAGAATAACAACTTTGCAAGGGCTCTCCTGGGGGCCAGGAGCTCTCACGCTGCTCAAGGTTAATCCAAGAAGAGCATACGCTTCAGACTAGGATTTCCAAAGTGAATCAGATGCTATGCCCCCCCCACCCCACCCCCATCCAGGAGCCCCGGTCCTGGAGATGACACAGACACAGACGCATAGAACAAGGTGCAGCTGTGGAGGGAGGGGCAGGGAACAGCCACTCCCGAATGCTGTGCCTCAGTCCAGGACGCTTGAGCTTTTTCGGTTTTGTTGTGTTGTGTTTTATAAGAAGAAATAAGATTTCCCCAGGCAGAGACCTAGGAATCGTTTTCCAGACGAGGAGCAGAGCGTGGACACAGGCAGAGGGCGATGGAAGCGCAAGGCCCCTCCAGCCACGGACACTGGGCAAGGCGACCCAGAGGGGCCGGCAGGAGACAGACACGGACGGTCCTGGCCTCCGCCTCCCCCCGGGCTGGGGAGCCGTTGAAGACTTTCAGCCAAGGAGTGATGGGATCATATCTGGGCTTTAAAAGAGAGCACTGGACACCTATGTTCAAAGCAGCATTACTCACAAGAGCCAAAAGATGGACGCAACCCAAGTACCCGCTGGTGGAGAAATGAAGAACCAAAATGTAAACACGGACCAAGGGACAGGCTACAACATGGATGAGCCCTGAGGGCGTTGGGCGAAGTGAGACCAGCTGACCGGTGGGCCACTCACCAAGGACAAATCCTCTGTGATTCCACTCACCTGTGGTCCCGCGAGCAGTGAAAAATCGGAGACCGAAAGTAGAGCGGTGTGGCCAGGAGCTGGGGGAGGGAAGGCCTGGGGTTTCATGGGGACGAATGTAAAGAGCTGCGGGCATGAATGGAGATGGTGGCCACGGGGCCGTCTGAACCCCTCACTTAACATGCTCAAGACGGCAAATGCTGTGTTATACGTATTTCATCACAACCAAAACCAGTTTGAGACAGACAGACAGACAGAAGGGTGGAGCTGATCAAAGGAGGCTCTGATCGCAGTGACACAGTGAGACCAGGGTGGTGGAGGGGGCTCTGTGTGAAGGGACAGATTCAAGCAGCGTTTCCGGGGACAATGTGGGAACCCATGGATGTGAGGGCACACGTGGGGATTCCGCTGTTAAGATGATGCCCACATTCCGGGTCCAGGCTAACTTTAAAACTTGCCCTCTTGGGGCGCCTGGGTGACTCAGTCAGTTAATCATCTGCCTTCCGCTCAGGTCTTGATCTCACAGTTCATGGGTTCAAGCCCTGCATCAGGCTGTGTGCTGACAGCTCAGAGCCTAGAGCCTGCTCTGTTTCCCTCTCTCTCTCCCCATCCCTGCCCATGCTCTGTCTCTCTCTCTCTCTCAAAAACAAATAAATATTTTTAAGAAATAAAAAATAATACAGTTGCCCTCTACACCGTATGTAAGCAAGGGATTTACGCTCCTCTGATCGAGTGGACACACAGTCCAGATTTGGTTTGAATTTATCCATTTATAAATCAAAGAGCCTTGCCTGCTCACTGCTGGACCCTGGTCTGTCAGCTCCACGCCGCTCAAAGGCCTGGAAGGGCCATGATGGATGGCCAGGGCCGGGACTGGCAGTGAGCTGCTGACAAGGGAAGGGTCCGGAGGAAGAGGGATGAGAAAGTGAGGGCCTGATGTGAAGGAACACCTAATCCCCAATCGTCAGAAACCAGCTAGGAAAGAGGTAACAAACTGCCTTCTCTGGAGATGCGTAGAGGCCCAGATCTAATCCCAGTGCAGGGTGCTGTGGGCAAGGCCCAGGCAGCCGAGTTCTCCAAGGATTTGTGCTTCAAGTGAAGTAATGCTATTCCCTGGGGCAGGAGAGTGCAAGAATTTCAAGTTTTCCCCGTACGGGAGGCATATTAAAATTCTATTTTCTCTGTGCCTCCCACTGAAGGTCATAAACGTGGAGTAGAACTTTCCATGCAGGTATCAATGATCATTACTCCTATGGTCAGCCTATAAAGATCGTATCAGGATTTTATAATGTGGGTGGGATTCACACTTTTACTAGTTTGAGCATAAAAAGCCACATCGTATGGAATTGCATTAGTAAGATTAGAATACTTCATATTGCTAAAGCATGCAAACTAAAAGTAAATAACACTTCTGTTTATTTTAAAGAATGGAGAATATTACTTAAAAAATCCACTGGAATATTATTCAGCCATTAAAAGGGGAAAGATTGTGCCATTTGTGACAACTTGGATGGACATAGAGCAGATTGTGCTCAGTGAAAAGCAGAGTGAGAAACACAAATACCATACGATTTTACTCATATGTGGAATCTAGAAACAAACAAGCAAAATGAATAAACCAACAGACAAAAAGCAGAATCAGACCTGTAAACACAAGGAACAAACTAGTGGTTGCCAGAGGGGAGGGGGACGTAAAGAGGAGTGAGAGGGACAGGCTCTGGTTATGGAATAAGTCACAGGAATAAAAGTCACGGGACAGGGAATCGAGTCAATGGTACTGTCACGGTGTTGTACGTTCCTGATGGAGTTACCCTCGTGGTAAGCTGGTAAGCCCAGCACAAGGTCTAAAGAACCTGAACCAGTATACTGCACATCTGAAACTAATGTAACACTGTGTGTCAACGACACTCTAATCAAATATATATATATTATTTTCAAATAGCATTTTGAGTTTCCAGTTCTATCTCGGATGTAACCGCAGGCCATTGGGGCTCCCAATTATTAAAGCACAGCCTCTCCATGAGTCTATGCCATAGGAATGTCTTCTTAGTAAGAAGTAAGTTAGTTGGCTTCTGTTATCCTCACGGCCTGAGGTTTTTCCTAAACGACTTTCTTCTTTCTGATGTTACAGACGTAACAAAGGTCTAAAGATCTAAGCTTTGGTCCTAATTCTTCGCTAACCAGTCGCCTGGTCTTCTGACCAGGTTACCTTGGGGAGACCAGTGCCGGAAGCAGCACCCAGTTCTATAAAAGTTGCTGAACGCACGACCCAGTTCTGGCTACACACTTTCACCGATCTTTCACAGCTAATAAAAATACTGGTGCAGCACTTTTTCTGACTAATAAAAGAATTTCAAGCTGCTTTGCAGATTTCTTTTTCTTTCCAAACTGTGAGAGAGTGCGGGTGCGTATAATAGTTGAGACTTGTTGAGTATGTCCCATATCACAAACCTAACCACGCATGCTTCATTTTAATTGTGCGGAGGGAGGTGGGGAAGCATTAGACATAACATACACCCATAACAGAGTGTTTTCTTCTTTTTTAGAAGTTAAATATAGATTCAGTTTTCCATGAAGGCTGGTTAAAAGTGACCCAGCAATAAACATTTGGAAAAATGAAATATGACTTCTGTACAATTTAAACTCAGAGAACATTTTAAGCATTGGCTCAGTTAAGGCATAGCCAGGGCAGTATATCCTGCACAGTTACACAGTCTGCAGAGAATGAAGTGCTTTAAAAGGCAAAAAGAATGAGGGCTTGTTTGGAGCTGATTTTAAACACAGGGTCACCGTTTGTACATTTCACAGACACCGTACCAGTACCCAGGCTATCACCCGCATCCACAATATACTTGTGGACAAGATTTAACTGTAGTAGCTCCTGGGACACCTGGGGGGCTCAGTCGGTTAAGCGTTCGACTTCAGCTCAGGCCACGATGTCACGGTTCGTGGGTTCAAGCCCCACGTTGGGCTCTGTGCTGACAGCTCGGAGCCGGGAGCCTGCTTCGGATTCTGTGTCTCCCTCTCTCTCTGCTCCTCCCACATTCATGCTCTGTCTCTCAAAAATAAATGAACGTTAATAAATTAATAAGTAATAACTGTGGTGGCTCCAAATTCAGGCAACAACAGTCGGATAATTTTATTGCCACGTGATGCTAGAATTCAAACACCCCAGCCCATAAAATTACGGATCCCCTCTTGGTCCTTAGAAGGTCACACAACTTGGTGTCTGCACCCAATTTCAGAGTGGAAAGTTTGAGAAGTATTTTTAACAGAGAAAGGAGATCCTCGGTGAGCCTTGGCTCGGGGTGTATAAATGCTTTGTTGACCCCGGTTAATAGCCTAGATTTCCCTTAACTAAGAGACAGGTCGTTTTTGACGTACAACTCCCTTCTAGAGTCATCAGCATCTCAGGCTATTTTAATTCTTGAAGTCATTCAAAAGAACGGTATCTGTTTTAGGTCCCTTCCTCCAGTCTTCTCCTTGTTGAATTCTGCATCAGCTGCTACTGTATTTTAGCGAGCTGTGCCCCAGCTGGTGCCACATAATCGCCAAGGACATCTGTCCTAAGCTGTCTCATTCAGTGTCTCCAACAGAAGGCAAAGACTCAACCCTCCCTCCTACACTGAGGGATCTGATGCTGGACCATATCCAGGGTCTCGCGGCCGGCGAGATGCAACCCTGGTTTGTACCCAGTCTGTCGATTGCGAGATGCCTCTAACCACTGTATTCTCCTGGCTCCACGAAAAGTCTGTTAACCAAAACAAACAAACAATCAAAACCATCTGAAAAGCAGCACGGAAGGTCCTATCATGCTGAAAAGATGTGCGTGTGCCGCGCCAAAGGTAAATTACAGGTGATGTCCAAGGTCACCCAAAGGCTATCAGGGCAACCCCAGCTGTGTTTTACCTAAACTTCACCAAATTCATCGTTTAGAAGGCACATGCCTAGCAGGACCCAGACACCAGCTTACACAGCTTTACACACAACACACAGTTGTCACCTGTGACCTACACACCAGCCCAGAATAAGGCATATGCCATTTTAAAAACTTCTTATAAATACCCCTCATTACTGATAGATCAGCAGATCAAGGAGAGCAGGAAGGTCTGGATATTCTTGATCATTCCTTGCTTGCAAAAATCATTTTGAGAACATCCCTCTAATAAATGTTTTCTAACTATGATGCCCTCATATAGCGTGCTGATATAAGTTGCATATTAAGAAGTAAGACATGATGGGGCGCCTGGGTGGCTCAGTCGGTTAAACATCCAACTTTGGCTCAGGTCATGATCTGGCGGTTTGTAGATTCAAGCCCTACATCGGGCTCTGTGCTGACAGCTCAGAGCCTGGAGCTGCTTCGGATTCTGTATCTCCCTCTCTCTTTGCCTCTTCCCTGCTCTTGCTCTGTCTCTCTCTAAAATAAATATTTAAAAAAAGAAATAAGAAATGATGAGATACAAATTAAACAGAAGTTTCTCCTCCTCAATGGAATATTTTCCGAGTAAATGAATATGCTAGTGAATTTTTTATTTGACTGACTACTTTGTAGCCATGCCATAATATGTGTTTAGGTGATTCACCATACAGATTTCTTCTCTTTTTAACCCACCTGTCACTTCACATTCTTTTCTCTCTCTCTCTCTCTCTCTCTCTCTGTGTGTGTGTGTGTGTGTGTGTGTGGTAAGGGAGTAACTAAAGATTTATTATCTCAGCAAATTCCAGGTACACAATACTGTTAACTGTAGTCACAGTGCTGCAAATCAGACAACCAGAAACTATTCATTTTATAACTGGAAGTTTGTACACTTTGACCATCAGCACCCATTTCCCCCAGCCCCTGGCAATCACCATTCTCCTATCGCTTGCTAGGAGTTCAACTGTTTTTAGTTTTTTTTTTTTTAAAGATTTGACATATAAGTGAGATCATACAGGATTTGTCATTCTGTCTGCCTTATTTCACGTAGGATAATGACACCCACGTTCATCTGTGTTGTCAAAAATGGCAGGATTTCCTTCTCTTGTTTAGAGCTGAATAATATTCCATTGTATCACTTTTTTGTTATCCACGTGGCAACAGACACTTAGGGTGTGTCCATATCTTCACTATTATAAATAATGTTGCAATAAGCATGGGAATGCAGATACCTCTTCAAGATTCTGATCCAGTTTCCATCAGATATATACCCAGAAGTGGAATGGCTGGATGGCACAATAGTCTTATTTTTGATTTTTTGAAGAAGCTCCATACTGTTTCCCACAGCGGCTGCCCCAGTTTGCATTCCCACCAACAGTGCAAGAGGGTTCCTTTTTCTCTACATCCTCGCCAATATTTATGTCATCTTTTTGATAAGAACCATTTTAACCGCTGTGAGGTGGCATTTCATTGTGGTTTTGATTTGTATTTCCCTGATGATGCATGTATATGTCTTCTTTGGAAAAATACCCATTTGGGCCCTTTGTCCATTTTGAAGTGGATTATTTGGGGGTTTTGCTATTGAGTTCTATGGGTTCTCTGTATTTTTTGGAAATTAACTCTTTATCAGATATATTATTTTATTTCTATTTCTTTGATCTTGATTTTAATCTTTGCAAGGCAATAGGCCAGATCAAATACATTTTCCACTAAAACAAAAACATCTTGATTGAAAGCAATAGGTTTCTTTCTTTCTAGGCATTAGTTTCTTCTTTTCTTATGTTTATTTCTTATTGAGACAGAGAGAAACAGAGCATGACTGGGGGAGGAGCAGAGAAAGGGGGAGACACAGAATCTGAAGCAGGCTCCAGGCTCCAAGCTGTCAGAACAGAGCCTGACGTGGGGCCTGAACCCACAAGCTGTGAGATCATGACCTGAGCCAAAGTCAGATGCTTAACCGACTGAGCCACCCAGGCACCCCCTAGTTTCTTGTTTTCTTAAAGAAGTTTTTCTGCATTACGATTTCTCCAATAATGCAGAGTCCTCTAAACTGAAATCTGCAGCAACTACGTGTTCAAGAAGATACTCCCAGACTTGACCTTGCACACTATAACCTAGGTAGCAATTACACCAGGTTTGGGGGGGGGCGTATCAGGTACCTGCAAAGGCTTCCCCTGCGGCAGGGGAGGCTCAGAACTCACTTTCCTGCTCAGCTGTGTTACCGTCTCCATTTCCACTCTTTTATGACCGCATTCTTGTTACTTTATAATTTTTCTGGAATGGCGCTCTGTCATATTTGTAACACTTATAAGATGTCTCAACTCTTTTCAGAAAATAGACTATAAATAAGTCCAAATTTAAGGCAGACTTTTGTAATCTTTCCCCTTACTTTACTTCTGTAAACAAAGCACTTTTACAAAAAGTGGACGTGTTTACAAAACGGCAGTCCCTCCATTTTCTAACCTTCTGGAGACACATACTTATCAGCGATTTCTTTCTACAAAGATCTTGCAAACATTTTCAGAGGAACTGTTTCCACCTGCCCTTCCCTAAAAAAATTGCTCAGGTGAGTGGATCCTTTTCGATATTTTAGAGTGTTTCTGAAAGTGTTTCGGAAGCAGCGGGCTGTGCCTTACAGGCATTCTTTGAAAAACTGATCGGTAGTCAAATAAATGTAAGTAACTGTGGGTTGTAACACGTTAGACCAGCCTCTTTACTGCAGGACTTTTCAGAATCTTTAATATAAAATGTATACAAGGCGTGGTCTTGTAGGGAAAGCGCTTCCCAAGCTCACTTGACTACAGAATACTTTTTTCTTCAAGAGCATCTATTAAGACTAACATGTGTCTAAGGAATACAGCCGGGCACCACAGATTCAAGGAGTACCAAGGGAAGTGGTGCCCTTGATAATGACACCCAACGGCATAAAGGATAACCCAGGAAGTTCAGTGACACCTTCTCAGTGGGCTCCCTAATGAGTAAGGGATTGGACCTCACTTCAGTTCCTGGAAGCAGATTCATGCCTAGATAACACTTCCTCTTGGTCAGAAAAGAATGGTTAGGAAACAAGTTAAATTCACGTTTGCCTAGATGTTTAGTTTTTTTCAATCTATGCCAACCCTTCAGAGAAATAAAGCTAGAAAAAATAAAAGATTTCAGGGCCAATTACGATGCAAGGGTTGGAGGCAGAGGAGAGTAGGAGATCGTTTAAGGTTATAACAAAAAAAGCGGCATATTTGGGACCAATCACTGCATATACTACCCATTGTACCATCTCTAATGCAGTGAGAACTAAGTTTATACATCATTGAAATTTGTCTAATAGCCACATTAAAAACAACAAAAATTAAGCCACCGAAATTAATTTTTAACAATATATTTCACTCACTGCAAGATAACCCAAATATTTTTATTTCAATGTAATTCATTCAAAAAAGCATTACATAAGATTTTGTACATACTTCCTCTTACACTAAGTCTTCAAAATCAGCACGTACCTTATGTCATCGGCACATCTTAGTTTGGACGAGCCACATCTCAAGTGCTCAACAGTGACCAAATGTGGCTCACGGTTACCATGTTGGAGGGCAGGGATCTAGAAAACTACAACAGCAATACTAGCAGCAGCAGCGTTAAAGGATTAACATTTATTGAACACCTTCTATATGTCTCATATATACGCTTCATATTCTGCCTCTCTGAATCCCCACTACAGCCTCAGCCCCAGATCCCACTATACTGGGTGTTTAACCGGTGTGGAACTAAACATACCAAGTGGTCTCCACCAGATCACACAGCCACCAGGGGATGACACATCTCTGGAGCTCTGGGACCTCCCCCCACCCACCGCCGCCATGAACGCTCTCCAAAATCCTCCCTGTAGGCTACTTTTCTTAGACTTGGAAGACCTTAGCCACCATGCAGTCTAACCCCTTCTTTTTACACATGGGAAACCTAGCGTCGTTTGTTGGAGAAAACATCATACGCAAATTCAAATTAAGTTCAATCAGTTATATATAGCCGGGTGTAGTCACACTAAGCTTGATTAAGATGTGTCCCATTTATTTTTAAAAATATGTTTGATTGTCTACAAATTATTAATTTACACAGAGAGAAGACTTGCAAAGCATTTACATACAACGATTACTAACATACGATAAAGTAAACTTTTTTAAACATCTTACTTAATGGAGTCAAATATTTGAAAATATCTACTTCAGGGGCTCCTGGGTGGTTCAGTTGTCTAAGTGCCAAACTCCTGGTTTCAGTTCAGGTCACGGTCTCGCGATTCGTGAGTTCGAGCCCTGCGTCTGGCTCTGTGCTGATGGCATCAGACCTGCTTGCTTGTGATTCTCTCTCTCTCTCTCTCTCTCGCTCTCGCTCTCGCTCTCTCTCTGCCCCGCCCCTGCTCTGTCTTGCTCTCTTAAAATAAATATTTAAGAAAAGGAAAAGAAAATATCTATTTCGTTGCTTTAAAACTAATCATTGTACTGAGGTCCTCAATCCCCTGACTGTTCGTTCTTTTGATTTTCTTAACTAGGTGATGAGATTTGGGGAAATTTAGAGCTGAAGCAATTTTGGAGGCCCTTTTATAGAAAGTTGGGGACAGGACCAGGAGGGCCCCCATGCCAGCAGGGTGGCCTTTCGTGTGTTTTTCTGGGTGTACGAGCACATGATTCACAGGGCCACACAAACCACAGGCCATGAAAGCAACCTTTTTCCTTTGTAATTACAGAACCTCTGTGGACCTTGAGTTTCTTTCCCTGTTAAATGAGAGACTTGGGCCAAGATCCTATCTAGTCCTGAGGTCATTCATTCTCCAGCAAATATTTATTGAGCACCTGGTGTATGCCAGGCATTATTATAGGATGTGACTATAAAATTCAAGAAATCATTGTGTTTTATGATACACATGAATTACGAGGGAAAGACCATTGTTACTCAACTCAAGCTCACAACCAGATGTGTTTTTCAAGTTGGCCTCTACTTCCCACAGGACCAATGGTCAAGTCACCTGCCGTGTGCAAATGCCCAGGGAACACCCCACAGGTGTGTGGCTCTGTTACAAGATGCTGGCAACTCCCTTCAGGCATGGAAAAAGTCATGGGACTTCTCAGCCCTTTGGGGGATTTCAAAACTGGTGGGTCAAGGCCCAACTCTGACCTGGTGACCTCTGCCCAAGGAGGCTGCCTTTCCATCTGCCATTAGGTGTAGTAATCTAAAACCTTGAGGGGGTGACTGGGTGGCTCAGTCAGTTAAACATCGGACTCTTGATTTCAGATCAGGTCATGATCTCACGGTTTGTGGGTTTGAGCCCCATGTCGGGCTCCATGCTGACAGCGTAGATTGGGATTCTCTCTCTCACCCTCTCTCTCTGCTCCTCCCCTGCCCATATTCACTCTTCACTCTTTCTCTCTCTCTCAAAATCTATAAATAAACTTTAAAAAATAAATAAATAAAAACTGAGCACAAACGGCATACTACCGAGCAGGGACAGGTATACATTTACTGTTCCCTTGTATAACTCACACTATTCAACACACTTTCAGCCTTGGGCAGGCTGCTATGAAGAGAAAGGAGATTTCGGAATGGAACAGCTGTCACGTCTCCATGACAAAGCTGGGCTAGAACAAGCTGGTTTTTCTTCCGGGAACTGAGAAAGCGCCCGTGGTGAAAGACTTCTTTACCTAACTGGTGCTCCCACATGGCCAGGGAGGGGGAATAAAGAAGGAAAAAGAAAAGCACATGTTTTATGTTATATTTCCATTGTTTTTACAACAGTGAAGGAGCCAATTTTCAACTCCCAGGGCCTCGCTGGTTCTTTTTCAAGCAAGTTTACGAGTGGGTATAATTAAGGCGTCTTCACATGACTCTTGCTTTCACTTGGTGAGTTTTCAGGTTGGACAAGCCGGTGCAGGTGAGGCTGGAATGCTGGCAAATGCGATCATGGGGAACGCCAACTTTCATGCCGGCTGCCTCGCTTCTGGGTGCACACAAAACCCAGGCAAAGGAATAATTAACTCCAAAGCAACAGGCATAAAGAATACAAATGGATTCTCCTGTAATATTAAAGAAATGGCTAAGAGCTGACTATGGTTGGCTCAGCCTAACCCAAGGTTCCTTAGTCGTCACTCGTAACATCTTGGGCTGGGGACCATTCTTTGTGGTGGGGGCTGCCCTATGCATTCAAGAAGGTCTCACAGGGTGCCTGGAGGGCTGAGTCGGTTGAGCGTCTGACTTCAGCTCAGGTCATGATCTCACTGTTCGTGAGTTCAAGCCCCACACTGGGCTCACTGCTGTCTGTGTAGAGCCTGCTTCAGATCTCAGATCCTCTGGACCCCCCTCTCTCCCTACCCCTCCGCCGCTTGCACTCTAGCTCAAAAAATAAAATTCAATTAGAAAAAGAAAATGGGATATCTTGCACTGAATGTATAAAAGCATATGATACTTAGGACATGAATCACTGAATTCAATAAACTTTGCTTTCCCTGTCCTTGAAATTCAATTTAATTTCAGTAAGAACTCATCATTTAGTGCCTTTGGTCTAAATCGCCATACCTACTCTGGGCAATTCTGGGCACACAAAGAACACAGCCCATGACAACATTTACTCTTCTTGTTAGTAAACAACCACCAGCCATTTGACTTTTACAATGCTCCGGTGGGGAAAGAGCTCACTGTTCATAGTGTTTCTTGAGGTTACAGTTAATTATTATTTCCAAGTAAATGAAAGTCTTATTCTTCTTTGATGTAATATGTAAGAGTTGCCATGATTATGACCTTTTATTATGCGCATAAGTTTATTTTATCATACTTGATGTAAAAATAGTTTTTCTTTCATTACTGAGAGGGCTCTGAAGATCATATATTTCTCTGAACTGCCTACTAATTTCTATGGATTTGAATTAAAAACAAAATAAGGAATTTATGCCTCTGTGTTGTCTGGATGACGGTGAATACCGCAGATATCTCTTAGACCTCTCTTTATGAAGAGATCCAATCGTGATTATATGAAGTGAAGATACACTCTTCCTTGACACCTCAATTTTAATCCAACTACCAATTCCTTAAAAATATTCCTAAACCAATGCATGTTCTTTAGAGACGAATTCTCTGAAAAGTAAAGCAAGTAAGAAAACACTTGCCTTACTCCTTTAAGACATGCTTGTTTTTCTATATTCTGCAAATTAAGTATAAAGAAGGCCAATGAGGAAATTCATGAAATGAGATCATCATAATCTTTTTTTAAAAAATTTTTAATGTGTTATTTATTTCTGAGAGAGTGAGAGACAGCGGTGAGCAGAGGAGGGTCAGAGAGAGAGGGAGACACAGAATCTGAAACAGCTCTGAGCTGTCAGCACAGAGCCTGAAACGGGGCTCGAACCCACGAACCGTGAGATCATGACCTGAGCCCAAGTCGGACGCTTAACTGACTGAGCCACCCAGGCGCCCCGAGATCATTATAATCTAATAATTTGCTGGTTTAAACAAAGTCTACCTCCCCCTTTTAAAAATACATCCACGCTTGCCAGTGAATGAAGGTGTGTTAGGATTTCAGAGGCTTATTTGAAATGCAATCATACTTAAGATATGTTCAATGCATGCACTTATTTAGTACCCACTGTGTACATGGCATGATGCTGTACGTTATGAGGCTGAATGAACCCTTCGGCTCCTTTTTGCGTGGAGCTTACAATCTAGTGAGAAAGCTTTACCACCAGAAGATAAACGATGATGATGCCATAGAAACTGTCACAGAAGTACAGGGTACCTCAGCCTCACTCCATGTTTGTTTATACATCCATTGCTTTGACTCATAACCAATGACTCTTTGATATCACATGTGTAGTTACAACATCTACCACAACAGAGGCTCAGACTGAATTTACCAAGGTCACACACCTTTGTGAAGAGTCCAGACGGCCCTCGTTAACTCTGGAAAAGACTTAAGTTTGGTCCGTGTTTCTGCCACTGAACGAGGCTTTCTAACTAGAACCACATATATTCCTTTCTCACACAGTTAATTTTATTCCTAGATGAATAACAAACATCTTCTGATACCAGCCACAGTAGACCTCACCTGATATTCTTAGAAGTTTATGGGGGAATTCTAAATGTTCCAGACCTCTTCCCCAGTTAACAGCATAAAATATATACAAAGGTTACTGAATTTCTCATGCTCCTATAAACAAGATCAGATAAACATCCAGTGCCTATTTAATGTTAACCTGAGATTTTTCTGGGAAAAGGCACGCTGTCCCCAAAACATGGTAGTTAAAATAACATATTTTATTAAGTAGACACCAAAAAACAAAAACAAAGAAAGTTCTCTCTCCAGTTATTTACTTATCCGATGATGAAATGCAGAGTAAAGGAGAGTTTTGGAAAGCACTTTTAAATTTTATTTTGTAATATTTCAAATCAGTTCCGAAATAAAAATAGCAATGGGTAAAATGAATTGCAGAAGTCTAACCCACCCATTTTGTATTTACCAAAGCTTCTCTCCAATGGAAAAATGTTCCCAGGGACGTCTGGGTGCCTCAGTTGGGTAAACACCCAACTCTTGATTTCAGCTCAGGTCATAATCTCATGGTTTGCGTGTTCAAGTCCCGCATCGGGCTCTGGGCTGTCAGTGTGGAGCCTGCTTGGGGTCCTCTGTCTCCCTCTCTCTCTAACCCCTCCCCCACTCACACTCTCTCTCACTCTCAAAAATAAAATAAATTAAAAAGAAAAAGAAAATAAAAATGTTCCCATTATCAAAGAGAAGACTTATAGAATTATGTAGATCTTCCAAGCCCATCTTTATCTTAAATATCTGTGAATTCGGTGTGATTTTAGCTGTGGGTCTCAGGATTCTTATTTCTTGGAAGGAAACCAGGAGATATATATATATATATATACATATATATATATATGGTAGTTCTACAGAAAGTTTAGAGGCGATAATTTAGGCCATATAGGTACAGAGGGATAATCTACTTTTTCCATTATCTTGGTGGCGGAGGAATCATTCTTCTGATGTCACATGGCCAGATTCTGAGCTTGATGCAGAAAACTCAAACATCCCTGAAACAAAACCTGATGAAAATCAACCTTCCTTAGGGCACCTGGGTGGCTCAGTCGATTGAGCGTCTGACTTCGGCTCAGGTCATGATCTCGTGGTTCGTGTGTTTGAGTCAACAGCTAGCTCAGAGCCTGGAACCTGTTTCAGATTCTGTGTCTCCCTCTCTCTCTGACCCTCCCCTGTTCACGCTGTCTCTCTCTTTCTCTCTTTCTCTCTCTCTCTCAGAAATAAATAAAACATTAAAAAAAATAAAAAAATAAAGAAAATCAACCTTCCTTGTCGGAACAAAGCCCCACGAAGAGAACACTGGTTCCAACCTCTACAAAAACTTCTTTAAATCATTCACTTATAGGCTGTGACATATCCCGGGGATTCTGAATTTCTGCTTCATCGTCCGTGTGGGAGCTAAGAGGACAGCCATCCATGTGCCTGAGCCTAACTAGCTGGTCTAAAAATGAGAAAGGCATCCATCAAGAGTGAAGTCCCAGAAGCCCACCACCCCGTGTCTCCCCCTCATGGCTCAGGAACAGTCCCTCTTGGGGTCACAGTTCAGCTGCCTCCTTGGCAGCCAAAAAAACAACACAAGAGACTATGAAAACAAACAGATGCACACAATTTAGTTCCTAAATACCTCCCTACCCCAGTATTCCTCAACCTTCTAGTCTCACCCTCTCTATAAACGAACCCATATCTCACTAATAACCCCTACAAGTGACAGCTTATTCTCCAGAAATCTCCACTGCTACAGGCTCTCCTTCCTCTTGGAGGATGATCTGGGAGCAGGTGTATCTGCAAGGATGCGTACCTCCACGTGCCTTTTACTGCCTCTTCCCACCCCCCCTATGCCCTACAGGTGCTCTACAAGCGCATCTTCTCCCCATTAAATACCCTCAGTGGTCGAGGCTCAGTCGGTTAAGTGTCCAACTCTTGGCTTCAGCTCAGGTCATGATCTCAGGGTTCATGAGTTCGAGCCCCAAGTCAGGCTCTGTGCTGACAGTACGGAGCCTACGTGAGGCTCGCTCTCTCTTTCCCTTCCCTGCTTGTGTTCTCTCTCTCTCTTAAAATAAACTTTAAAACAAATATACACGGATCTATTTATTTCATGATCAGCTCCCTAACCTATCAAGTGGACCAAATCGACCCATCTCTTTGATCCTCTGAGCTCCATGACATCTTATACATTCGCTTCTAGTGATATTTCTCAAATTTAGCAACGTGTTGACCCTTTGTCCAGAAAAACAATTTCCGCAGACCCCAACTGGAGACTAAGTTTTACAGTTCTAAAATTTTCAGCCACACACTTCTGCGGCTAGCAACCCCTAACCTGCTCCCAGACGGACCCCCATGCGGTAAACAACCAGAAAACCAAGCAAAATATTGGAGGCAACTCTTTTCAGGCAACAGACAAGGGGGCAGCGCAGGACTGAACGCTCTCGGAGAAGGGAAACACACGTAAATATGTGAGGCGACACAAAACAGCAGTTTCCCGTTTCTCTGCCTTCACTCCCCTAAGACACAAGTGACTAGAACAACATCCCTGCCTGGTGGACTTGCCCAAATACACGCATACGCGAGGACTGTGATTTACGGCTGTAAAACGGAGGTCTGCACCCAAGTTCGCAAGAATTTAGATTGCCCTTGAAAATGAATAAACAAATTGTTAGTCTAAAAAAAGAGAATAAAATTCCCAGGCCCTCCTCCGAGGGTACACTTGTGGCTGTCAGTTTGAGAAAATGGTTTTGGAGAGGCTTCATAACTGTGCCCCTGCTTCTTTATAGCCTCCCCAATGGGGGGATATCAAATACAAGTTTGTTGGCGTCCCAGGAGCGGGCGCGGGTCATGCCACACAGCAGGTGCTCAGCGCAGGCACGCACCTCCATAAACCACGCACCTCCAGCCCAATGTGGCCCGTCGGCAGCACGCACTACACCCAGGGGCTGGCGCTTCCTCTTCTGGGAGCCACCCGACAGCTGAGAACGTCAAGTGTTTGCTTCAGTCTCATCGATGCCATTCCCACCGCTGCCTTGTCCATGTCCTCAGGCCTGGGGTGGCAGTCTCCAAACGGGGGTGTCTCCCTGCGGTGCACAGACTTCCCAGGGAGTACGGGGCGTGACACACCAACGTCCAGGTCCTCGCCTTCCATCTGAGCTCCTTCCTAAAGCCAACCTGCCTGCATGTGCCACGGGCTCCTGGCTCTGCTCCTCCCCATGCCAGTGCTCCTCTCCCCTGGTCCCAGGCCTCTGGGACAAGGCCCTTCCGGTGCCACGCAGAGGGACAGCAGAGTGCCTAACTCAGCACCGAAAGACCGAGGCTGAAGGTGACCAGCCCATGATGCGTCCTTCTGCCTCATCTTCCCATCGGTGCGGTCAAATGCCCATCCCAGAATGGGCATTCGTTCAGGGCGTCGATCTTTTGAGAAAAGCATTAACAAAAAAATTTTTTGATCAGGAAAACAAGTCAATCTTTCTGGCAGAAAATCACTTTTAAAAAATGTCAAAATCAGTCTGGTAGAAAAGCGTTGACTACCCGCTTTAGCAAATGATTGAACTGATATCTCTTACAACTATTAAACCCATGGTACACAATTTAGATGTCAACTTAAAAATGTGAAGAGAGGGGAGCCTGGACGGCTCAGTCAGTTACGCGGCCGACTTCTGATTTCTGCTCAGGTCATGATCTCAGGATTCCTGGGATCGAGCCCTGCATCGGGCTCTGTGCTGACAGCGCGGAGCTTGCCTGGGATTCTCCTTCTCTCCCTCTTTCTCTGCTCCTCCCATGCTCATGCTCTCCCTCTCTCTCTCTCTCTCAAAAAAAAAAAAAAAAGAAGAAGGAAAAATCAAGAGATCTAAAAGGGAATTCAGGCCATTTTTACATGATTATTCAAATGAGATCAAGCATGTCAAGGACTCTGAGAAAGCTATAGAGCGCGCTGCAAAATTACGTTCCACTTAACATTCGTCTACACCCACTGTGGCTTCTGTGGCCATCATTCAGTTCTGAAGCAGTCACAACCGACACTAGACTAAATTCTCACTTGGGATGTGACAGAATGAACTGGAGGCTCCTTACGGGCAAAGACGACACTTTCTAGGTAGCCCAGCACCCAGCAGCTTTTTGGCATACGGGATGCAGTAAACACTGAACGCACGCCTACTGAGCTGAACCAAACTGGAAACTCAAAACAAAACGTGCACAGAAGATTCTGCCAAATTATACCCATCTACTAAACACACGCCCTGCTGTACCGCAAATGTAGGTTAGGGCTGTGCGATATAACAGGTATAAGAATCAGGGCTCAGAACACTCAGAGGGCTGGAAGGTTCTGGACACTCCACAGGAGGACCTGCAGTGTGGTATGCATTTGCTGTGCGAACCGAGAGCTTTCCTTTACCCTGGGACTGACTTTCTCTTCTCTTTCCCAGGGTTGGTCTGAATATAGCCCCATGAGAGCCTGACATTGGGAAGTAACAGACAAGGACGGAAGGTGTGGTTACCCTCAAAGACAGGGTCTTTCTGCAAAGTTCTGCTGGTTAATATCTGTTACCAGAGCCCTTCCCTACAGGGATTTCTAGGTCCATGTAAAGGAGAATCGTGCTACTTTGTTGCTACTCTCTTTTCACCAGATTTGTAAAATAATTAATACCTTAGAGCAAACTGAAGTAACAGTAAGAGTCATCTCACTTTTAATTTTTTTAATGTTTATTTATTTTTGAGAGAGAGAGAGAGAGAGAGAGAGAGAGAGAGCATGAGCAGGGGAGGGTCAGAGAGAGAGGGAGACAGAGAATCCGAAGCAGGCTGCAGGCTCTGTGCTGCCTGACACGGGGCTTGAACTCAGGAACCGTGAGATCATGACCTGAGCCAATGTCAACGCTTAACTGGCTGAGGCACCCAGGCGCCCCAGAGTCATCTTACTTTTAAGGAGACTTTTGTTGTAGAGACCCAAACAGAAGAAATGCATTGCCTTGACCAAAACCTGACACCTTCTTTGAGATCCTGAATTTTCTAATAAAATATGAGCTTGCCCTGTAAATTATCCTTCCTACGAAGTGACAAGGAGTGTGGTGTGTAAAAATTTTACTGCAGTATAACATTAATGTAGAAACGTGTATGAATCAAAACTGTGCAGATCCATGAATTCTTCACCAAATGAATACATCTGTGTAATCAGTATCTACCACCAAAAAACATGACATCATCCGCATTCCAGAAGACACTCATCTAGGGCGTCTAGAAACTTCATATAAAAAAAGCAGGTTAGGCCAAATAAAGGAAAATACAGAATGAACAAGAAGGAATGTGTATTTGGTGGATACACAAAAACCCGTCCATTTGTGATTTGAATAGAATAGAAATTTAGCTTCTGCAAATTGATCCAAAATCTACAAGAGTGTTTGGTTGGTCCAAATTGGACCCTCTGCCCAACTCCCCTCCAGCAACCCTCAGCTGTTTTCTATAGTTAAGAGTCTGTTTTATGGTTTGCCCCTCTCTTTTCTCTTTCCCCTATGTTCATCTGTTTTGTTTCTTAAATTCCACATATGAGTGAAATCATATAGTATTTCTCTTTAATTTCTTTTGCTTAGCATAATACACTTTAATTCCATCCATGTCATTGCAAATGGTAAGAGTTCATTCTTTTTTATAGCTAAGTAATATTCTTGTGTGTGTGTGTGTGTGTGTGTGTGTGTGTGTGTACCACATCTTTATCCATTCATCAATCGATGGCATTTGGGCTCCTTCCACAATTTGGCTATTGTTGATAATGCTGCTATAAATGTCAGGGTGCGTGTATCTCTTCGTATTAGTAGTATTGTGTTCTTTGGGTAAGTACCCAGGTCTGCAATTGCTGGGTTGTAAGGTAGTTCTATTTTTAACCTTTTGAGGGCACTCCATACTGTTTTCCTATTTCTGTGTCTATTTGTCTGTCTGTCTGCCTACCTATGCCCTCCCTCTGTCCCTCCTTCTCTTTGCCTCCTCGTTCTTGCATAGCACCCCCAAGGTTAAAGACCAAAAAGTTTCATTAAAAAATTAACTTCCAAACAGTATTGTGAAGACTCTGATTTCTATAATATCGTCTCACTAGTTAATTAAACCAGTGGGCGTTTAGCCTAGGTCAATATTAGATAAAGACTCCAAACTAAATATTTAAAACCTTGTACTAAGATGTTACCATGGTGGGGGGGGGGGTTCAAGGAAAGGGTGCATCCACCTCCCTATGCCTATTTTGCAACTTCCTGTGAATCTGTAATTCTTTCAAAATGAAAAGCTAGCAACAAAAAGCTTTGCTATTGCAGCAAACCACTATTCTTATTTATATAACACGGGCAGTGCTTTGTTTTCAGTACGATTTTTCCCAGAACGACAGCAAATTTTAAAAGCTTTCTTAACTTCTGTAATAACTTCGAAAACAGTACTGAGGAGGAATGAGATCAAAATATCAAGTTCAAACAAATACCTACTCTAAAATGTGTGTTGAAAGTGAAGAATTTAATGCCTGAAAACATTGAGTATGCCTAATAGTTCACTTCCTTAACCCTTCCTTCCTAACCCCACATCCTCCCCACCCCCACCTGCTTTAACACTGAAAAAAAAAATGCTAACAGTAAAGTTCATGTTCAAAGAAAAAAAAGTTTGCTTCCCAAAGCCTTACATGCTGGAGTGACCCTATCTTCCCTTTGTGCCTGTCATGTTTCCAAATAGACCGCTCCAAGCATGTCACATCCCCTTCACCATGACATTATGAGTCCAGAGACCTCAGGGACTGAGAAAACGGGCCCAAAGGTCGACCTCCCTTCAACCCATTTGTATATCAAATCCCCTCATAAATCGCCTCACTGTTTAAAACCAGCTAAAAGCTAGCGGGCAAGGCTTATAAGACAAATTATCGTCTTTGAACTGGTAGCTTTTCCATTTTTGGTGTTTCTTGCAGCAAAAGCAATTTATTTTTACTCACGGATTTAAAACAACTTTCAAAATAACTTTAATAATACACTGCCGGTAGGAAACAGCGAGGCTCTAGCATGTATGAATGTGTGACCAATTTGTTACTTTGCAAAACTTGAAAGCAATAATAGAGGAGTGGATGCATTTTCACGGACCGTACAAACACCAGCAGGCCTTGCTGTAATGAATCAGGCGAAGAACAGGACAGCAAAGGATGTTGTGAGGAAGGAGTCCCAGAAGAAGGCATCTTGGCGAAGGGTGTGCAGTGGTTCAAAACCGACCACAAGTGGGGCACCTGGGTGGCTCAGTCGGTGGGGCCTCTGACTTCGGCTCAGGTCATGATCTCGGCGGTTCATGAGTTCGAGCCCCATGTCGGGCTCTGTGCTGACAGCTCAGAGCCTGGCGCCTGCTTCAGATTCTGTGTCTCCCTCTCTCTGCCCCTCCCCCACTCGCGTTCTGTGTCTCTCTGTCTCTCAAAAATAAATAAATATTAAAAACAAAACCCGACCACAAGTGTGCTAAGCATTACCTGAGACAGCTTCGTTAATTTCAGGTCGAATAATAATTAAGAGAATACAGATTCTATTCTTTTCACTCTTGAGAAAGCGTAGCTGTGGCTGAAAGGACCAGGGGCTCCTGGCTGCCTGTCTCTCTCCTTGGGAGGTGGTCCGGGGACGCAGGGAGCCGTGAAGACCTAAAGGCTGGACTCGGTAAATACGCGTGGCCATCACTGCCACGTGTGCCGTGGGAGGGGAGAAAGGATGAGCAGGAAGAAACAAACAAAACAGTAGCCTTCCCAGCTCCATGCAAGGAAACAATAATCCTCTTCTGAGTGAAAGTAAGGCCCACCATGGAAGGAAATAGGGATCGTAAGGGTCACAGTTGGGGGTTAGAAGTCACAGTGCGAGTCAGCCCTTCAAACGGTGATCATATCTGCCCCTTCTGGAATGTGCTCCGGGGACAGAGCCCTGTGGTCCTTCCTCTACAGGGATCATCTCATTTCATTCCCTCACCAGCTCTGTGAGATAAGAGCCGTTACCACTTCCATTCCACGGAGGAGGAAACCAGAGCTCGTCATAGTTACCCAACTTGGCCAACAGCATCCTTCAACCAAACTGGGGCCTGGGTCCGAGCCAGCACCCCTGAGGTCTACCATGGCCTGCAATGTGTGTGAGGAAAGCAAAGTGTTAATGCATCACCGCTCTCCAAAGAGAAGGACCACACAGCAGGTCTAGAGATTTTTTTTTTTTTTTGGCATATTGTCTTGTATACTTATGTTTCAGTCCTGCGTACCCATTTTGGTTTTCCTACTTATAAAAAAATTTAACCTCAAATAGATGCTGGGCATAAGAAGGCGATTATTGCCCTTTCTGGAACAAGGCCAACAAGAATGCCCATCAAATGTTAATGGTGATTCGCTGCATTCTTTAGCCTATTATAACAATGTTCACATTGGGAAAACCATTCACGGACATGATCAGTTTGGACACCCATAGAGCGAGTGGAAGTTCACAAACACCTACCCAGGGTGGCCTTTGTTTTAAGAGCAGAGTTATTCTGAGAGCCCTGCACACCTGCACAGGTGGCTTTTGTTTTTTTAATGTATATTTATTTATTTTGAGAGAGAGAGGCCAGTATGAGCAAGGGAGGGGCAGAGAGAGAGAGAGAGAGAGAGAGAGAGAGAGAGAATCCTAAGCAGGTTCCATGCTGTCATCGCAGAGCCCGATGCGGGCCTCCATCTCACAAACCGTGAGATCATGTCCTGAATTGGATGTTCAACCAACTGAGCCTCCCAGGTTCCCCCCCAGGCAGTATTCTGACCTCTGGCCTGGTGACTCCCCTTCACCCCAAAACCTAGTCAATTCCTGGCTGAGGAAATGTCCCCTTCTCTTCTTTGAGTCCAGAAACCCCAAGACATTTTTCCCATTTTAAGTAAATGACATATTCATTCCACTTTACAGCCAAGGGGAAAAATGCAAATGGACAGAGATTCTTCAGGAGAATCAATTCTGTGCCAGCAAGTGGGCGCATCTAGCTGATAAGTGACCGTGAGCACCTGATACAAAATAATACTAACGGGGGAGGGGGTGCAGTGTAGTCAGAGGGCCAGAGACGCAGCGGCCTACACGCACACAAACATGGCCAGGAAAGCACAGCCGCATATCTCTCGGGTCAGCATGTGCTTGTAGATGTACCCTTGCCACTCATGTTCTGATACACCCCCCAAATATCAGAATCAACGTGCATCATAGCAGGGTTCTACTTGCTAACATCTGAAGGCACAGGAGAAGCATGTGCAGGCAAAGCTCTCGTCAGAGAATGAAACTTCACTGGATCCAACTGTCTTCGAAAGAAAATTCACCCACAGACATACTCTCCTCCCCGAGAGGTGCACTGAGGGCTCAGTCCTGCTAACTACGCTCCTTCCTCAGACAGACACGAGCTTGCTAATTTCATCATTCTCTCTCCATCTCTGAGTTGACCCTACTGAGTTGACACGTGTGTGATGGCTCATTTCAAAATCCGTGGGTATTCACTACCATCCGTTACTTTTAAAACTCCTCTTAAACTTGGCTTAGGCTTTTTTTTTTTTTTTGGCCTAGCAGGACATCTTGTGAACAGGACACATGACGATCATAAGATCAGAAGTACTATTATTATCCTACATGGTACCTAGCGGTTCTCTTTTAATTAAAAGTCAACCTTGTAGGGGCACCTTGGGAGCTCAGTCGGTAGACCGTCCGGCTTCGGCTCAGGTCATGATCTTGTGGTTCGTGGGTTCGAGCCCCGCGTCGGGCTCTGTGCTGACAGCCAGCTCAGAGCCTGGAGCCTGTTTCAGATTCTGTGTCTCCCTCTCTCTCTGACCCTCCCCTGCTCGCACTGTCTCTCTCTCTCAGGAAAAAAAAAAAAAAAAAACACATTAAAAAAGTCAACCTTGTAAATAGTATTCAGAAGTCACCTAGCCTGTAAAGCTTCTGCCAGACAACGAATCCGCGTTCAGCATACCCTGTCTGGCCGCACTGTGCTTGCCTTGTGGCTAGTGCCCCATGTCCCCCTTCCCTTATCACCTAGATAAGAGAATGCAAGCCCAGACCCCTCTTCCCAAAACGTCCAACTTCTTCCCAAAACAAGGTCCCAAAAGGAAAGAAAAAAAAAAATCCCCCAAATTGCAAAAGAAGTGTATACGCTATGGGCAACTTTCCTCACCTTCCTGAGCACGGTGCAGGCCTTGACTTCCTGACTACCTATTTTCCTGGCTGTTCTTTGAACATTCTGTTTTTGCAACTGGGCAACATTATACATTAGTAGCCAGCGCCCAGCACTCTAAAAGCCGGTCTTTTCTAGCCAAGACTTTAAGAACAAAACTCCATCATGAGAGAAGATGGACTCAGGTTAACTACCCGTGGCTTGGAACCTTCTGGGACTTTTCCCATTCAATGCCTCCCCTCCAAACAAGACACGTCGCCGAGTGTGCATTTAAACGAGTCTTGAGAAGTCAGAAGTGAAGTGAAAAACTGAGCAACTAGATGGCCTCTGTGTTGTCCCATTTCAGTAAATTGCTCAAGTCTCCGTTCTGCCCTGGCTGGGCAGACTTCTGTTGACTGAAGGTGAAATGGCATAGTGTTTGCCCAAATAACTTTTGCAATGCAGGCAGGCCAATTACTAAGCAAGCCACCCTGAAATCAATACACTAACTGCCTGTTGGCTGGAAGAATTCACTTATTCAACAAAAGATGCATTTTTGGCTCTAAAAAAATCAACATCTTCCCTTCATGATATTCTCTGAACCTATGCTGCATCCATGACAACCAAGGATCAATTATTATTTACATATAAGGTTTTTTTCTATTTTGCTTTATAATTGAGAAATATAAACGCATTGGGGCACCTGGGTGGGGCACCTGCTTGGTTAAGCATCCAACTCCTGATTTTGGCCCAGGTCATGATTTCACACTTGGTGGGATTGAGCTCCATGTTGGGCTCTACCCTGACAGCATGGAGCCTGCTTAGGATTTTCTCTCTCCATCTCTCTCTCTCTCTGCCCCACATTCATTCATGCTGCTCTCTCACCTGCTCTCAAAATAAATGAACTAAAAAAAAAAAAAAAAAAGGGAAAGAAAAGAAAGAAATATAAATGTGTTTGAGGTGAAATTCTACCGGAGCACTGAAAAGTTTCCACGATGTTAGAAATAAACAAGAACTGGGGCACCTGGGTGGCTCAGTCGGTTGAGCATCTTACTTCGGCCCATGATCTCATGGGTCGTGGGTGCGAGCCTGGAGAGTGTTCGGATTCTGTGTCTCCCTCTTTCTCTGACCCTCCCCTGATCATGCTGTCTCTCTCTCTCTCAAAAATAAATAAAACATTAAAAAATTTTAAAAATAAAATAAAAAATTTTTAAAAAGAAATAAACAAGAACACACAAAGCTCTTTCTTTCCTAATGGAGGAAAACACACTGCATTTTGAAATTTCTTGTGGAAAAGGTAATTGCCGTTAATGAGAGACCTACTAAGTGTTACATTCCAACTTCTATTCGTTCGAACAATGAAGCGCCTCAAAGTGGGAACTGTGACTTCTGTAGGAATATCTCCTTAGAGTCAATGCTTCCACTATCATCTCGGGCAGAAAACGTTCTTATGAAGGATCTGATACAGAAAACGAGCGATCCTGGAGTATACACAATTTAAGTTTGTCTCTCTTCATAAGAGCTATTTACACACCCTCATGAGTTTAAGCGTGGGCTTCCTTTAAATCACATAAATGACTCTACAGATCTGTGTGAGTGAATTCCCACCTTTTGTCATAGGCACTGCTCACCGACCCAGTTGCAACTTGATGTATCAAGTTGCCTTCTCTCCTCCTTTTTAAAAAATTTTTTTAATGTTTATTCATTTTCAAGAGAGAGAGACACAGAGTGTGAGTGGGGGAGAGGTGGAGAGAGAGGGAGACACAGAACTCGATCAGGCTCCCGGCTGAGCTGTCCACACAGAGCCTGAAGCGGGGCTCGAACTCATAGACCGTGAGATCATGACCCGAGCTGAAGTCGGACGCTCAACCAACTAAGCCGCCCAGGCAGGTGCCCCACTCTCCTCCTTTTCACTCAACTATTTATAGGTCTGGCAAATTTCCAGAAGTTTATGACTTAACTTCAAAAAACCATAGTTCTAATTTCTAAAGTAGATGTTTTCAAGGTTCATAAATGTATTGCCCTGTTCCTTACGAAACAGGCAATTACAATACACAGGTGAGGCAACTCTAGAAAAAAATACTTCCTAACAAGAAAACAGTGGGAAAGAACAACACCGGAGCAGAATATACCAAAGTGGGGAGGGGCACTGGGTATAAGTAATAGTAGTATAACAAAAAAATTGGGGGATATTTTATGTTAGTCTTTTGATTCACAAATAAGACTCAAAGTGAGAGACATCATCAAGAGTAGAGAGGCAATAGGGTCTTGGAAGAGGAAGAAGGAGAGTTTTGGAGACATCTGATACTGCCATCGGGAGGAAGTGTTTGTCCCCACACCTAAATGTTGACTAGCCTGGTGATCGTTGGCAAACTGCAGAACTTGAGTCCCTCACCTTCGACTGTGGGTAATTATTGCCATCATCCTGTGGGGTTGTTAGGAAGCTTGGAGAGATGGACGTGAAGGCATTGTGTAAACTGTACAAATGCAAGGTGTTATTATTATGATTTTGACATCAGTGTTTTAGCATCTAAATTATAGGGACAGCATACTTATTATTTAAATGTTTAAATACATATCTTGCATGCGTTTATATTTGCTTTTAATTTCATAGATGTTTCCAGCTGGAAGGAGCCATCAAACAATCTAGTTTAGTTATTTTATGGAAGTTGAAACTGGGGAGGTAGATTCTAACCTGTGCTCTCTTCCTTTTATAACAACGGATTACAGGGGAAGGTACATGAAGCCATGTCCTCAGAAACACTCCTTTAGCAATACAACTTTTGAAGGAATGATACGTATATATCCATATTTGTATTAAAAATAATCGTGAACACTGAATGGCTTTGACATTCTAACTTTTAAACACTACACAGTATATTTTGGCAGCTGTTTGTCACGGTTTTTCATTTATAGTCATACGTCAAGGTTTTCTTTCTTTGCGAGGACTTGTGCATAACAGCTTGCAAAAAAAGAAAGAGAGGAAGGAAGCAGGAAAGGAAGGGAGGGAAGACAGATTAAGGCAATACATTATTCTCACTCATAAATATGCTCCAAGCCTACAATCTATTAAAGTACCAGGAAATGGAGGCAGAGGTGAAGAAATCAAGAAGTAACCGTAAGGGTAAGGTTTCTGATTCTCCATAAACTTTGCAGCAAATCAAAGCCAAGACAAAGTTCTGAGATTCATCAGAGTTAAAAGCCCCTTAAAATCAGTATCTTAAAAACCAAACAGGTGGAGTAATAATTCTTCAACAACCACCTTTGTTTTTCTGGCATTCATCTGGATGTCATCAAAAGTAGAGGAAATGGGGGGAGGGTGTTTCTGGGCGTTTTTTTTTCTTTTCCTGAAAAAGATACGATAATTAAATTTCTAATACTGTATAAAAATATATTTTTTAGGGGCGCCTGGGTGGCTTAGTCGGTTAAGCGTCCGACTTTCGCTTGGGTCATGATCTTGCGGTTCGTGGGTTCGAGCCCCGCGTCGGGCTCTGTGCTGACTGCCAGCTCAGAGCCTGGAGCCTATTTCAGAGTCTGTATCTCCCTCTCTCGCTGACCCTCCCCTGCTCACGCTGTGTCTCTCTCTCTCTCCTAGAAATAAATAAAAAATATTTAAAAAAATAAATAAAATAAAATATATTTTTTAAAAAGGATCTTGCAAGTTAGTACTAGAACACATCTAAAATAGTTTGCCTAATTTCTCTTGCTCAAAACAATGTATCCATCTGCTATGGCTTACAGCATATAAGAAAGAATTAGGGGACATTGTATAAATGCATAAATGCAGAAAAGCCACAGTGATGAAATTCCCCTGCAATTGTCAGGTATTCAGTGTTTCCTGGTAAATAAGCAAAACCAGGTTTGTGACGTTACAAACAAAATCGTTCGGAAATCTCATTCACGATGGTAAGAATTTTTCCAGGCACACACGCCTGCCCTTGAGGACCAGCACAAATTCAATAAATGATTTATTTTTATTCCAGACTCTAAAACGGTGATAAATTTGTGAGTATGGGCAAAGAAACTAAAACACGCACAGTTTTTCACATAAAAACGTCAGTTTGTCATATCAGAAAAATTGATGATACATGCTGCATCAATTTTCTATGAAACCTGGGGTAAAACACAGGACTTTCAAACTGTTCTAATGATATCACCTGGGTGTAAACACAATTGTTAAGGGAATCATGACGCCACCCAGCACGTGCACGGAGCAGTACACCTTCAGGTATCACATGTCTGAGTTTCTGTTTTATTATGATTTTTAAAATTCTTTTATGTTTATTTTTGAGAGACAGAGTGTGGGGGGGGAGGGGCAGAGAGAGAGGGAGACACAGAATCTGAAACAGGCTCCAGGCTCTGAGCTGTCAGCACAGAGCCCGACGCGGGGCTCGAACCCACGAACTGTGAGATCATGACCTGAGCCTCAGTCGGAGGCTTAACCAATTAAGCCACCCAGGCGCCCCCAACCCCACCATTTCTGGTTTTAATATAAAATCCTTCAAAAGCGCTCTTAACACAACCGCACAGCAAAGCAGTCTAGAACCACTTCGATATTTCCCCTTGCATAAAGAAAGGCCTAAGCACCAACAGGTACATGTTATCCTTCGTTTCAAATCTACCCGTTCGCAAATGATCTCTGCAAATGAACAGATCAATCTGCGCAATTATCAGCAGGGCATCAGGACACAGATGCCTTCAAACTCACAAGTCGCAGTAGTTCAATTAATTGAAGACTCATTTTCTGATTCAATGTGATACAATGGGTCTTTATTACATCTAGAATTATGCAGATTTTTATTTCTTTTCTCTCCTTGCTTTCTGTGGTGGGAGTCAAGTAAAGAATGTAAAGCTATCATTTTCTTATTCATAACAAGTTTTAGGGCCAAGTCATGCTACTGGGAAGAATGTTAAAACTATCAACTGTAATCCAGATTCTAGTTCAATTCTTCACATCCGGCCATAAGTTTTTTCAGACATGCCGTTTTCATTTTTAAATGTAAAATGTGTTACCTCTCAGGCACTTTACTTTTGACACTGTAAGATTCCTCAGGGGCATTTAGAAACACAAAGCAGGAAATTCTAAAGCTTTAGCCTGTGCTCTAATAAGGCGCTCACGTTTAAATGGTTTTTTTTTTTTTTCCTGAGAGAGAGAGACAGTGCGAGCAGGGGAGGGTCAGAGAGAGAGGGAGTCACAGACTGAAACAGGCTCCAGGCTCTGAGCTGGCAGTCAGCACAGAGCCCGACGCGGGGCTCGAACCCACGAACCGCGAGGTCATGACCTAAGCGAAAGTCAGGCGCTTAACCGACTAAGCCACCCAGGCGTCCCAAGGTGCTCAGGTTTATAAAATGATCGGGGATGGGCTCGCTGACGGATCACCAAGTTCACAAGCATGGCCTCCTTTTCCCTTTGCCTGGAGATGGGCAAAATCTCACTGTTGAGATCCAGCTAAATGTTCTCTTTCTGAGAAACTGCCCCCATCACAGAAACAAAATTAACCCCGTTTTGGAGGCTCCCACTGAAATCCCAAATCACACTTATTATAAGATGTTGCATTAACAGTAGTTGCTCCTAACTCTCTCTCTCCCTATTCAGCCCTTCCAAATATGAGTGCTTTGAAGGCAAGCAGTTACCCTACTCCCTCCAAACTTCTAGAACCCAGCATGAGGTCTGCGTGGAGTGTCTGTGATTCTGGAACCGGCGTGTTTCAGTGTCCCCGAGAGGCCTCATGTTCTCAGACCATGAGCCCCATCCCGAGTATCCGGTTCAGAGGTCCAGGTAGGGAGTCCAAGAATGTGCGTCTCTCTCAGCGTTTTCAAAGTTCCTTGGGAAACACACCCTGGGAGCCACTGCAATAGACTTTTCATGAATTCATGAGAAAAAAATTCAGCTTCGAGACTGATTTCCTAATGAAATACCAAACTGTTCCTGGATCTTGAGGACGCTCAGGCAGTGAGTAAGAAATGGAAGTCTGAGAACCAAGAGAAAATTTCTTCTCTGCCAGAAGCGACACACAACGCTTAATACACTCATCGGGGTGGCCTAGGGAATTTTTAAAAACGTGTGTGCTGGCACTCCACCCTCCCCCTCCAGAGGTCTAGGGTGCATATTCTTTTTCATTCTCCTCGTGTGATTCTAAGGTACATTCAAGGTTCAAAAGCTACTGCTGAAAAGAGAAGAGAAGAGAAGAGAAAAAGAAAAGAGGAGAGGAGAGGGAAGAGGAGAGGAAAGGAAAGGTGAGGGAAGAGGGAAGGGAAAAAAAGAAAAGAAAAAAGTCACCTCCTACCCTTTCCGTTCAGTCCCTAACGCAGCCACCAAATAGTCTGATGCTGCCTTAAATAAGAACTGGGGGCTACCCATCTGAGGATCTGCGGTATTACACAAATACGAATCCCGATGTACTCCCACGCATAAGATATTACTTATCAGTTGCTGATAACTGCAACTAATCGGGCACCACAGCAGCCTAATGAAGAAAGAAGCCGGTAATCCAGAAGAACCCAGCCTGGCTCAAAACGGATGGAGACAGTGCGCATGAGACAGGCAGGAGGCAGGCTGTTTTATGGCCAAAGACAATATCTGCAATTGAAACTAATAAAACGACAATTCAAGGCCACGCTGCTCACTTGGGCTCCAAACCTGGATGCTCTACTGCCCCCTGGACTTTTCCATCTGAGCCCTCCCCCCGCCACCCCCCAGCTGACCTACCTCCTCTGGGACCATTCCCAGCCTCTGTGAATGGCTACAGTGTTTACCCCGCCTTCCAAGTCAGAACCTGTGTGTCACCTGGGACTCTGTTTCTTGTACTGGTTACATATTAACTGCCTCCAGGTCAGCCTGAGTCACTTTTCCTGCATCCTCACTGCTCCCCCTTCTGTATCTCTCCTGGCCCGCAGGAATCACCTTGCTCCCTATTTTCACTGTTGCCTCTGGAATCCATCCCCCGTGATGCTGTCAGAGTCACTGGTCTCAACCATCACAGCCATCACACAGGTCCCAGCTGAGAGAACTCCCCAGTGAGCTTCCCTTCCCAGGGAGGACGGTGAAGCCCTTATGAACTGGAGCCTCCCAATGCCTCCCTTCTCTTCCCACTGCATTAAATAACCAGCGCTCGTCAGACCTTTGCTACGACTGGCACTACTCTTGGGACGCCTTCCGATTATATTCTCCAGGGAAATACCCACAGGCTCAGGTGAGCACGCCCTTCCGTTTGGGGTCATTCCCTTCACCAGGTAGAATTAAAAGCAGACTAATACCAGAAGAATTCGTCATCTTGTACACAAATCTGCCATTGCTTCTGGGACTCTGTCTTAAATTTGTTATCTATAGATTTCTCTTCCCCGACTTCGGGACACTTAAGGGCAAGTACCAACTCTGATGCATTTCTAGATCTCAAAATGTGGATGGAACAGTGCGAACTGCTCACTGTGGCTCAAACACAAAGGGGAAAAAAGTAGCAAATAAGAGCCTAAGTTGTAATAGGTAGCAATACGCGCCCTTATACTCAAAGGACAAACAATAGTGGTGAACTTCGGTAATTATTTCTCCTAAATCAGGGCCAGGTGTGCTGGCCCACCAGCACGGGCTAGAACTTGGAGTGAAGAGGGAAATTCGATCCCCCTGTGTTAGCTTTCACGTACTACTTTCCGAAGCAAGCTGCTGAAATTTGGTAGGAGTAAAATTTATTTTAAACATATGCAATTCACAGATGCTTAGTCAACAGGGCCAGTCAGGCATTTGATATTATACTTCAGGGCCTTCAGAGATTAAAATGTCAAATCCAGCACTTAGCTTCTAACAGGGCTAAGTAAACAAGCCACCACTGCTCCCTGGCCCTGGATATCCCTCCTGCTCCCAGCTGGCTCGGGGAACTTTCTAGACAACTGAATTGACTGTGTCTATCTACATGCGTAGGAAGGAGGCTGTATCTAACGACTCTGAAAAAGTGTAAATTTCAGTCAAACCGGTTATTTGACATCACACTGGATCCTTGCCCGAATTCAAACTAATGTGCTCATGCCATGGGCTGGGTGGCAGACTCCAGGCATGCGAAGAGCAACTGCTGGAATTGACTTGGAAAAGACAACCTTTCGGGAGGAAAATGAAAAGGAAGGAATGGACAGAATCGCTGATGTCAAATAGGAATGGCCCAGAAGAGCAAGATTGATACTCTATTCCGTGTGTCGATGGTTTAAGAATAAACCAGTAATAACTGAGGCCAAAAACGTTTCCAATGACAACCGCAAATGTCCAAAAATGACAGAAGGTAACAAAATGAAAGTAGTCCAGCAAAGATCTGAGGAGCAGAGTCTAGTTTTGACACTATACACCTGGAAACAATGCATGGGTGAACCATATTCTAGAACTTGGAGCTTTTCTGAAAACACTCCCCGAGTACTAAACACCTAACTTTAAATAAGCCCCTTTCGACTGTACTTACTAAGTCCAAATTAAAACACACACACAAACACACAACTTTCACAGCAAGCCACATGGCAAGGGCAAATGATCTCCTAGGTGGGTTGTTGAAGAAGCCTCGAGTCTCCAACATCCTGATCCCATCCTGATCTTGAGACCCGGGGCCCCAGGACAGGGCTATCTTCTCTTAACATCCATAATCACCAACTTAATATTAGAGTTGGCTCGCCACTCCTGTCAGAAAAGTTTCAAACCTTAGCTGCTAGCCCTGGAGCTTAGATCAAAGGGGGGAGGGAAAAAAAGAGTATTTTCTTTGTAAACAGGGCGGAATCCTTCATCTTTTACTGACACTACCTCCAGAAACATTTCAAAACATGTTAGTGCTGTCACGTGGACCAAGTCTAATCATGCAGCACAGTGGATTGGGGCCATCGGTTTCTTCAAGCTTGAGAATGAATTTTGGAAATGTTATAGACTCTGAAACTAGATAAAGCCAGAAATAATGTTCAAAAATCTGCTGGAGTTCAACCAGTTATTACTAGACAAGAGCTACGCACAGGTGTGAATGTATGATGTACGCACAGCCCGTTGGTCTCCTTTTCAGATTTGAAAAGCAATTTCCTAATTCAGATCTCCCCTGACTTGTGATGGAGTTACGTTGCCATAAATTAGAAATATTCATTGACATGCATTTATGATACCTACCATCACAGCTTAGCCAAACCCACCTCAAACGTGCTCGGGACACTTACATTAGCCTACAGGTGGATAAGTCCTCTAACACAAAGCCTGCTTTATATGAAGTGTCGAATGTCTCATGAATCACGGGACAGGATTGTACCATGTATCACCAGCCAGGGAGAAAAACAATCCAATTTAAAATTCCAGGTCCCGTTTCTACTTCGCACGCATCGATTTCACACCATCATAAAATGAAAAAACAAAACAAAACTGTGAGTCGAAGCACCGTAAGTCGGACACCATCTGTACTTGATCGGGGACTTAAAGAATCAAAGTGTGGAAACAGCATTAGAAACCATTAAAGTCACCCCTGCCCCCTTTTAACTCGTAATGTCTGCTACACGCTATGCACTCAATAAATACTTCTTGAAATCTGAAATGAGGACTCAGGAGCTTAGAGCTGGTAGATGACATGTCCACCTTGCCTCAGAGCTGGAAGGAGAAGGCAGGCATCCTAGCTGCCCGGCCAGGACTGAGCTGAACGTCCTCACATCTAAACTCCTTAGAGAGAAGCAGGCAGTGGATCTTCACTTGGGATACAATTCAAATACCACCCGGGGTCTCATTGAGAAAGACGTCTGCCACCTTCCCGCCCCCCAAGCCATCTCCACCTCACCACTGCTCTGGTGACTGAGCTGTCGCCACAAAAGGCAAGCAGAGGGACTACCGAGTAAATGAGTCTCTAAATGAGTCTCGAGCACCACACAGGCCAGTGTCTGTTCCAAGTTTCACACAGACACCAACCCTAACACGCCCGTTCCTGGGGCTCTTCCTCCCCCTCTCCCAGCATCTGACATTAGACGTTCACGCGCACCAGACCCGGCGCCCCCGAAACCAGGACTCACACAAGGCGGTGTAACTCAGTGAGGTGGTTGGGGGAGAGCGCTAGGGCGAGAAGGCCGGAGTTCGAATCCTGGTTCATTCTTGCTAAATGTGGAAGTCACTTTTACTTCTCTGTGCCTCGGTTTCCCCTTCTATAAATAGAGTACCCGCCACGTATGCTTAATGAAGGGACAGTACTCAGTGCACTAAGAACTCAGTGCACTAACAGATTTAGATACAGTCTAAGAAACTGTATCTTAGACCAAATAAGTCTCTCTAAAATGAGTAACTTTTCCCAAACAACACTGACTGAACTTGATACTGGTCTTTAACACCTTTTGTAAAAATGTTTCATTTTATAGGTTTAATGATTTGCCCTTTAATAAGTCAGTCAGAGAAAGATATATGTTTTCACTCATATGAGGATCTTGAGAAACTTAACAGAAGACCATGGGGAAAGGGAAGGAGAAAAATAGTTACAGCGAGGGAGGGAGGCAAACCATAAGAGACTATTAAATACAGAGAACAAACCGAGGGTTGCTGGGGGGCTGGGAAAATGGGTGATGGGCACTGAGGAGGGCACTTGTTGGGATGAGCAGTGGGTGTTGCATGGAAGCCAATTTGACAATAAATTATATTTAAAAAATAAGCGAAACGGGAGTTTTAATGTTACTTTAACAGAATGACATTTGTTCGCCTCCTCACAATTGTATTCAGGAGCATTCTGTTTTAAGCGGATACGGGACAGTCAAATTAAGTGGTATTTATATTTTTCTCAGAAACAAATCTCTAAGCAAGCACTAATAGCAGTGTTCAAAGGCGTAACAGCAAAGAGCTGCGAACATTTCTGGAGTGAAAAAAAAAAAGAAAGAAAAGAAAAAAGTGATGTTTTGGAGGCGCTCTAAGAGTCCATTTAAAATAAAATAAGGAAGGGGTCCCCTGTGGCAGAGAGGGAGAAATACCGCTTCCCTAAGAGGACCCGATCGATCATCGATCATCAGCTGATTCAGGAGCAGGACAGGGCTCATAGCAAGTTGGAGAGGGAGCCCTTCAGACTCCTTAGGGGACAGAAAGCTTGCCACCAGATTTGTCAGTGAAAAGCCTAATCCCTTATTACTGAAATCACCCCACCCCCTTTTTCCTATATTCTGCAAGCCTGTGAAAACTCCAGACGTTCAAAAAGTTCCTTACAGTGGCAGGTAATCTTTCCATAGACTTCACCGCCCTGTCCCCTATGGCAGTGATTCCCAAACCAGGCTGCCCCCAGAATCACCAGGGGAGCTTTTAAAAATCCTGGATGCCCAGAGCTCATCCCAGATCAATGAAATCAGAAGGTCTGGGGGTGGGAGCCAGACGGCAGTTTTCCTCTGGTTTGGTTTGGTTAAAATCCCAAAGGATTTCAACGTGCAACCAAGTTGGGGAGCCACTGGTCTGTGCCTTACCGCTCCCCTAAGAAACTCACTCAGCTCCAAACCCTGACTCCCCATGCCAATGACATCAAGAGCAAGTACAGACCTGACTTGGAACCCGGGTTGCTTGATTTTGAAATTGTGTAATTAAACCTTCTGAGGCATGTTTCTCATGTCAAGTGGGTTTATGGTCGGTAGTCACGAAGCCAGACTCGCTCATGTTTGGTCTGGACATTTGGCACACATGAACCACGGACATCAATCTCCCGCCCTCCCCCCCCTTTTTTTAAATTATGTTTAATATTTTGGTTGGCCCAATGTCAAATTCTTCAAAAAGCTAAAAGAAACATCCCGAAGAGAAAATCCCGGGATTTTGAGAAGGAAAGTTTGCTGCGAGCCTTCTTTTGAGAAGCCGTGGGGACCTGGCCAGGATGGGTCCCGCCCCTAGGAAGCCCGGCAGCGGGACCCAGCTGTCCCGCCGCCCGCCGGCCCCACCTCTCGGTCCAGCCCCACCAGAAAGCCTGGAACCGAAGCGCTGCAGGTGGGGGCAAATCTCAGGAGTTCTGGGGAAGCGACTGCACAGGACGCCAGGAGCCCGGGGGGCGTGGATGCCTGGGAGGGAGCCCTGGGCTGGTGGGGAGCCTGGGTACCCCCCGACCCACGCTGGGCTGACAGCAAGGCGAGCGTTGGGAGTCTGCGCCCACGGGGTGGGTCCGACACCACCCCCTTTTTGCCGAAGAGGAAAACTAAGCCCCCAGCTCCCTATAGCCACAGGGAGAGGCAGATACGAGACCCCCTCGGGCGTCTCAGGTCAGGGCTGCAGCACCACTCCTAGGAGAAGGGTTTGTAGGGCGCTGCGACCTGGGCCTGGACCCGGGCTCCCAAGGCCAGGGCCAGCATGGTGGCTTACGTACCGGACGCGGGTGCAGGGAAACCACCCGTCCTAGGCGGTCCGAGAGGGGTGCGATGGATTCCCGGGGGCTGTTCCCCGGCTGCCTGACACCCGCCCCGGGGCGCGCGCCCCCACCCGACCCGGCCCCCCGCGAGGACAGCGCGGTGCGCACGTGCGGGAACCGCAGCCGCCCGGCGCCGAGTGTCTGCGCCGGGACGCGGGGCCCGCGCGGGAGTCCGGGGAAGTGCGGACAGAAAGTTGCGAGCGCT
>NW_027530353.1:863030-871198 GCF_008692635.1 Crocuta crocuta | reverse complement strand
GCTGGGGTGGCGGGAGGAGGGGGCGTCCGGGAGCCGCGCGGGTGCCTTCAGGAGCTGGTTTGCGAGTGGAGACGTTCCCTGCGCTGTTCCTCCGGACCCGGTGCTCGTGGACTCGCAGTTCCTCAGGGACCCAGCCTCCGTGGAGCCAGATTTGTACCCATTTCCGCCTTTCGTCCAACCTGCGGAGCAAACTTGTACCAGCTCCGGGCAAACTGGCCGAGCCTGAGGCCCGAGGCCGGGTAATGGCAGGAGTGGAAACCCATCCCTTTATTCTGGCCCCCAACACCTCCACAGCACCCCGGGACCCTATTGGGGGTCAGAGGCTGGCCTGCCCACGCTGCGCCCGCGTGACGAGAGTGCCAGGCGGCGGAGACGCGAACTCTCAAGTCTCCGGGCCTTTCCCATCCCGCCAAGCACCCTAGAAATCTGCTGGAATTGAGGGCACCCAACTCCTGGCTCAGAGACGGGCCTTGGAAAATATTAGTTGAACGGATGCATAAGTACCGAGTCCCCAGCATTTCGTATGCCCGGAACCAGTCACCGGGACCTGAAAAGCAAACATGCGTGTTAATTACTTTGCAAACGACGAGCGCTTGTAATAAAGATTCAACACAAACACTACAGGAGACACACTGCTCTGGAGCAGAAGCGCCAGGGAAATTCACGAAGGGTTTGGCCCGAAGAAGTGAGACTTTCTGCGGCAGCGGAAACTTGAGCTACATTTCTTTTTCAGAGTACTGTCTGTTCTCATTGCTCCTTCCAAGACCTGACAGATACCTGCGGGCCCCTTCCTACAACCAGATTCCCTCCTCTCCTCACAAGATTCACTCGTGACTTTCGGGCCTGGTTCAGCTCAGCTTTAAGTAGGAATTACTAACCTGAGGTAAGTGGAGGTAAAGCCCAGAACTTTGTCGCTGGAGGAGCGGTCCAGAGCACAGGGCTCCTTACCATCTATAGAACCTATATGTATGTGTGTGTGTGTACACATATACATATACATATATACATACACATATACATATATATACATATACACATATATACATATATATATACACATATACATATATACACATATACATATACATATATATATACACACACACACACATAATCTGAATTTAGAGTCATTCTTGTTTATTCCTTTGTTTTAACCAATCAAGATCACTGAGCCTTCTGAACTCACTCAGCCCCCGGATGAGGAAGACTATGAAGATTCNGAAACACAACTACGGAAGCGTCCCAAAATGGAGGAGAACAGACCAGAAACACCACAGGAGAACATGGAATGAAGCTGGAAGTGAGTCTTGCAGAAGATTTGCGCTCAACAAAGTCCCATGCGTTTACTTAACAAGGCCACAGATTTGGCTCTAAGGCGTCTGTCAAGAAAATATGATGGGTAGCACAAATCATATTGTCATTGGTTACAACATGAATCAATTAAACCTACAACTAAATTTTAAGACTGCATAGCAATTTCTTCCATGGACTCCTGGAAAGAAGACAATGTATACAGACTTTAGAGTTCTTTCCTAGCCACCTTTTTGTAATAGTACCAAGCTTTAGAGAGCTATTTTGTTCCAACAACCTTTGATATGATCTGATGGCATCTCAGGAAGCAAAGCTTTATGAAAACAATTACTCAAGGAGGCAGTGGGACACTTCAGGCATACAATCTGATCCTGGGTTGATCCCAAGGAATGGGGAGGCATGGATGACTTTTGCATCCTAGCGGGACACCTGTCTGAAGTTTCAGTTTCTCCCCTGAGTTTTTGATGGAAGGGGTGACATTCCAGATGAGTTTGTGCTCTTTGGCAGGTACAGGGAGTGTACAGATAATGCGTTATTTCTAAAGTGGGAAACTATATGGCCAAGCTGCAGAAATGATATCCTCTTAAGAGAGCACAGCTTCGCCCAGACGGGGCCTTGCATGAAGGGTTCTCAGGCACTCAGTCTCTGCAGAGAGTGCTCCCACGGCATAGCCTGGGCCACATCTCGGGCAAAGGCTGCCACCACCACCACCATAGGAATAGCAGGGAGACAGCCCCAACTCCATGCTAAGTACTAATCAGAAATTAGCTCATCTGATTACCCATTAGTTAGGTTGTACTGTGTTTGCCTTTTACAGGAAGATGACACTGGCTTGGAGAGATTAAATAAATAATTTCCCCAAAGTCCCAAAGTAAGATTTGCTAGTCATGAAGCCAGCCTTGAACCCAAATCCAGGCCGGGTCTCCGTCACTCTAATACTACATTTCAAATGGAGACATCAGGACTCCAAAGATATTTTAGACTATCTTGGAAAGTTCTTAGAGAACTTACAACCAAAATTTCTGCTTGAGCAAAAGATTCTGGAGAAAGCTTCCATGCACACCATATTGGCAAGTATGTACTGACACACTAGTACTTCCCACGTTAAATCTCATATGGTCTATCAATTTTCATAACACAGGCTGTTCGTTCTCTTGGCCAG
The DNA here is from genome assembly GCF_008692635.1 of Crocuta crocuta. Classification (NCBI taxonomy): domain Eukaryota; kingdom Metazoa; phylum Chordata; class Mammalia; order Carnivora; family Hyaenidae; genus Crocuta; species Crocuta crocuta. The sequence goes on along the minus strand of NW_027530353.1, from coordinate 868,725 downwards.
ATACAAATCGGAAACTTTTTTCTTCCTCTGATGAGCAGTCTTCTTCTTAGAAGAGCTTTCTCAGTATTTTAACTAAGAGTTTAATCTTTTCTAGAAGGAATGTGGTGGTGAGTCCTCTGCAACCATACACCCTGTAGAAAGGGAAGAGAAACAAGTTATTTGACAGAATAAAGAAAGGAGGACTTCAAATACTTTACGTTCCTTCTTAGGCAAGAGGTCTTGGACCACCTGTTTTCTCTGGCCTTTGAGGGCAAAGCAAGGATTGATGAGGAAAAACACCAGATGGGCAGATTTCAAAATTTTTAAAAATAATCTTTTATAAACTACGAGAGCTATTGAAAAGTGGAATGAGCTGCCTCGGAATGGAATGGTTTCTCATCCTTAGAAAGCTCGCTATGCAGGAGCGATGCTAGGGGAGGCTGTGAATTAAGGACTGAACCAGGTCCCTCCCAATCCTGAAATTCCAAAAAGGCACGCATTTCTAAACTAGGTTTCCATTTCAATGTCCATGCATTCAACAGTTCTTCTGAAGATATATTTTAAGAAGATGAAAGAGTTCAGTAAAGGAGTTGCCTCTGGGGAGGAGTATTAGGTAGCTGGGGGTCAGGGGTTGGACCGAAGCATATTTCTCAACTGTCCTTTTATACCTTTGCAATTTTGGACTGTGAACGGGCATCACCTATTTCTGTAAGGTGAGGGTCGGTGACCTCAGTAGGCCTGCTGCCGGGGGCGGGGGTGAGGGGAAGCTCCTGGCAGCATTTCTTGGTTTCCTCAGCCATTTATTCTCTCCCTTTGAGTCAAGTTACTTGCATTTGACTCTGAGTTGAGAGCTATCTCTGGCAGAGTAGGGAAGAAACTGCTTCTTTTTCAGGGATAATATGCTAGCACAAAGCTGCTGAAGCATTCATTTGTCATTAGTATTCTTATTAGCATTATATGTCATTAGTATTCTTCATTATCTCTAGGGTTGAGGGTTATGTAATGCTTAAAAAGCAAGATCACATTTCTGAATGCTAGTTTGTGGCATTGTTGAGATGTTTGTTAATTACTTTGCAAAGGATCTTGTAGGAAGTTTCTGGATACTGCACAATGCTTTGCCCATGTTTAAGGTTTAAAAGTGAGATTAAATAATTTTGTCTAAGGTATCCCTGCTTGTCTCGGGGACAGTTATAAGTGGAAGCATTAGCCTCAGAGTTACAGCTGGTGGCCTGAAGACCAAGTTCAGGATGTGGCTTGTGTGGCCTACTCAGTATTTATTTTAACTGAATTAACGAAAACATTTAAAACTCAGGAGATTTCATATTTAAAATATGAATTTTGTGTTTCTCTCTCTTTTTAATGTTTATTTTTGAGAGAGAGAGAAAGAGAGAGAGAGAGCAGAGGAGGGTCAGAGAGAGAGACACACACACACAGAATCTGAAGTGGCTTCAGGCTTTGAGCCATCAGCACAGAGCCCGACGCAGGGGCTCGAACTCAGGAACTTCGAGATCGTGACCTGAGCCAAAGCCCGACGCTTAATCGACTGAGCCACCCAGGAGCCCCAGATTTTGTGTTTCTCTTGAAAAATGGGATGTGCTGGCCAACTGTGTCTTCTTGCAGTGAGATGGCAATTTGCTGGGTGATAACTGCCCCCTTCAGGAAGGACATTAAGTCTCCAGCTCACACTGATACCACCAAGCTGGATTCTCCAGTCCATGGATCTTTGTGGCTACTGCAGGCATTCAAGTTCACAGCTGCATCCTTCCTGGTTAATGGATGCTAATGCCAATGAGGCATTAGGTATGGTTCTCGTCCTTGGTTTTCCTATCTTCCCTTCTCTCTCCAGCTTATCCTCACTCACCTCATGGGTGTGCATGTGCATTTGTAGATAGATTTCGGTCCAGAGGTCATAACTGCATATGATGATAGACCTCACTATAAATTAGCATATTTCAAATATTAGCACATTTTGATTTTTTTCCAAAAAACACAAATGTTTATCGCAGCTCATGTTTATACCATTATCATGACTGACATTCTAGATAGATAGATAGATATTGATATATACATATATCAATTAAAAATTATTTGGGACAAATAGAGTCCTATTATAGGATAAAGAAAGAGGGACCTTCCTTCTCAATGGATGGTGTATGTACAATGACCATGTACTGTGAGCTGACCTTACGCTAATGTTGGAGAAAATCAGGAGTAGGAGGTGGGAGTTTAGAAGGGTGTGTGGACTAAATATTATTGCAAATCAGCAAGTTTTGTCCAGCTTATCTGTCTAATAAACTGTAATACATGATAGAATATGTACTTCATAAGGAAACAACTAAAGAGACATTTTGAGGTATTTTAGCTATTTATAATTTAATATATTTTAATTTATCATTTAATCTATTGTTTTAATTAAGTTAATTTTAATTTTAATTAATATAATTGTTTCTCTTCTCCTGTAAGAAAGGTCATGTGGCAAAGACCTATCGTCAAGCTTAGGTTCTTCTAAACAGGAATTCAGGGCACTTCACAAAGTGAGAGAATTGTGTCACTTCATTTTTCTACATACCGAATATAGATGCAATGAATGAAGGATTTATCTGTACCAACGAAGGAAAAAAATCACTTTTGAGGAAGTCTCCAGAAGTTAGAGTCAAAGTAGCATTTTATTTATTTTTAAAATTTTTTTAATGTTTATTCTTTTTTGAAAGACAGAGAGAGAGAATGCAAGCAGGTGTGAGGTGGAGAGAGAGGAGAACACAGAATCCGAAGCAGGCTCCAGGCTCTGAGCTGTCAGCACAGAGTCCAATGCAGGGCTTGAACCCACGAACCGTAAGATCATGCCCCGAGCCAAAGCTGGACGGTTAACCAACTGAGCCACCCAGTTGCCTCTCAAAGTGGCATTTTAATTTTTCTTTAAGATTTTATTTTTAAAGGAATCTCTACACCCAACGTGAGGCTTGAATTCACAACCCAGAAATCAAGTCACATGCTCTACTGTCTGAGCCAGTCAGGTGCTCATTTCTAGATGATGGCGGGGTCTGAAGAGTCTGTATAGGGTAGGATACTGTAGGTTAAAAATGATCAACAGGGCTACAGAAATCCAAGTTAATTGCTTTTCTATTTCTGCAATTCAGTGGAAAATTAGGAATTATTGCAGTTGTTAATTTGTAGAACTGAGCCACAAGAAAGCCTGAATCAAGGCTTAGATTGGGGAGGGACATCAGAGAGAGGGCCCTGCCACTTTGCAGATGACAGGGTGAGCACCTTGTCCAAATGGATTGTTTCAGGGAGAGGAAAGACTAATAAATAATATTTCAGTAATAAAATAAAACACAAAGGAGTTCTCAGGGTTGTTAGCTATTTTATTAAAAGTCGCAGTTGGACTAAATGGCATTTACTCTTTGCTCAGTGAGTCTTAAGTGGTTGGGAGACAGAGGTCAGTTACCAGTTCCTGCTCTCAGAGAAATTATAGGCAGCCTATAAAAGGTCACTAGATGAACCTGATGTGTGTATGTAAGAAAAGAACCTTTCTACCTTAATCACCAATTTCACTGATTTCTGAACACCGCCCCAAAATGGGATGTTTTACTATTCCACTATAAAAATGAATTCTCAATGCCTGCACTGAAATTTAGGGAAATTACTATGTCACTGGAGATGAGTGAGTTGTTCTGACAGTGTGGCATTGAGTTTTGTTACCTGGTGAGATCATTTGGCTCAAGTGCCCGCTGCCTTTCCTTCTTAGTAATCTCAAGCAATCCAGTGTAGCCCAATGGGCACTGTAGTGTGTCCCTCAGGATCTGGCTATCCCAGCTCTCAAGGGAGAGTGATATGTTCTGGTCCCCCGGAAGTCAGCTGCATGACATGTTAATATAGGAGAGCATGTCACTTCTGGGCAGAAGCCCTCCCCTTCTGTCACTGGTGTCCCTGTGACACCTCTCTTTCTATCATGTTGGCTGGTAATGCTCCAGAGAGTGGCTTCCTCCTCAACCTGACCCAGAGTGGAATTGATGGCAGGGAGCAGATCCTTCTGTGAGACATATAGGTCACATCTGTGTGACGGGCATAAACTGTGGCAGACAATCATCCCTTAATCAGGCTATCAGGATTTTCAGGTTGTTTTGTACTCCCTTATATACCAACATAATTTATAAAAGAAGTATTCAAGGGCGCCTGGGTGGCTCAGTCAGTTAAGCATCCAACTTCCACTCAGGTCATGATCTCACCGGTTCGTGGGTTCGAGCCCTGCATCGGGCTCTGTGCTGACAGCACAGAGCCTGGAGCTGCTTCAGATTCTGTTGTGTCTTCCACTCTCTCTGCGCCTCCCCCACTTGTGCTCTGTCTCTCTCTCTCTCAAAAACAAATAAACGTTTAAAAATAAAGAAATAAAATTCATGGGAAAGAAAAAAAGTATTCAACCCCTAATTAAATATTTGGATATTTTACGTATACTTTTATACACAAAATTTGTATATAACAATATATTTAGTAATATTAAATTTTGTTTGCTATATAAGCATTCATATGTTTCTAAAGTATATGCATATTAATATTCTGTATATGTTATATACACACAAATATATACATATGTTTTTAACTTGGGAGGAACATGGAATAATCGTATGATCTAAAAATTGCCATAATCTAAATGTGACTTTGAGCATGCTTTATTTTTTCAATCTCTCCAAAGAAAAGCCTTAGTTCTTTTCCTCTGTACATTGTCGTAAATATTTGCACAACAGGTTTGTTATGACTCGAAATAATGTAGGCACAGGTTTGTTAAGCACAGGGCACTTGTGTTTTTGGAACTATGGGTTGCAGATATAACATTCTTTCATTTCCCTGGAGATTTTCTAGGCTTTCTGTATATGCAGACAGCAGTAAACAAAGACCATTCACTGGCTCAGCCCTGAGCCCCCTGTCGTGAAGTGCACCCCATTAGATTTGTCCCTCAGTTAGTCTTCATGGTCATATGAACAATCTAAACATAGAATTAGTGTGTTTTTTTTTTTATTTAATTACAAAAAGGAAGCCCCTTTCCCCATGGCATAACTTAGCAACAGCGATTTCTCCCTGAGATTTCTAATTATGAACTTGGAGGACCCTCCTTGTTCCTGGCCTTCAAAAGAACTGCTCTTTGGTGGAGCAGCTGCAGGGGAAAAAGGGCGAAGCATGTCCCCAAGCGGGCCGGCCCCCCGTCGGTGCTCCAGCGGTCCGCGCACGGACGCGCCAGCGGGGACGGCGCGACTCACTCCTTCAACGGGCACAAAAGCTCCCCGACTGCCTTTCTTCAAAGGTTGCTTTCAATCCCGCTTCCCCCCCTGTGGGGTGGGGGTGGGGCGCAGTCTCGGGTTCCAGACCGACGTCGGGATCGCAGAGCAGCTGTGAAGGCGAAAGTTAGCCGTGTTCCGGCGGGAGGGATTTAGAGGCCAAGTGCAGCGCGCGCGTAGAAGGCTGGCGGGGCTCTGAGGGCCTCGACAAAGACCAGAGGCAGGACCCCCCAGGACCCCCCCCCAGGCCCTCCCGGGAAAGCCCAGGGACCTCCTGCCCCCAGGCGGGGTTTTCGTGGGGTTTTGACCTTGTAGAGTTTTGCCTGAGACCCGTGGCCAGCAGGCCCGGATCCAGCCACACCTTGGAATCTGCATGCACAGTGTTTGTAATTCCTCCCTTTTACTAAGTTTGCTTTTTTTTTTTTTCCCCTTTTTCACCCCCT
>NW_027530353.1:823260-862808 GCF_008692635.1 Crocuta crocuta | reverse complement strand
AGGGAGAATGGGGGCAGGGGGTGGGGTGGGGTGGGGGCAGGGCGGAGCGTTCCTTGATTTCAGCAAGACAAGGAATGGAAATATGTGTTCCTCCCCCACACCCTCACCCCCTCTTCGGAGATTTGGAAGGTTTCTCAAGTTTCTTTTCGGAATTGCCCGGCACCTGCAGGAGGGGGAGGTCCCAGACGTCTCCGGGGCAACTGGCTGCGGCGGTTTCTCTTTCAGCTGGCAGCACTGAGGGGGTCCTGGGGACACCTGCGCCTCAGGGAACCAGAGAAAAAAGCAGAGGCTTGAGCACCCGGTCCCACCACCACGGAGGGCATATTCCGCTCTGCGTGGTTCCTCAGACAAGCCCTGGGATGCCTTTCTTCCCTTCAAAGGTGGTTTTGTTCTAAGTTCACCTCAGACTGAGCCAGGGCTCTCCTGCAGCCTGCACTTGGCATTGGGCGGAGCCTTTCTTCCAGTGCCCCTCCCCCACCCCAGTCCAGTCCCCCGCTCCCCTCACCCAACTGCGCCGAGTAACTGCGCTCAGTGGGAAACATCCGTTTCCTCCCCGGCCACCAATTTTAACTCTTCTCCGAGAAAGTGACTGAAAACACCTGACCCTTTGGATCGTCCCCACCAAGTCTTCAGGGAAGTGCCAGGTGGTAACCAGCGCACCTCAGCTCCCCAGCGCCCCTGAACTGACTTATGTGACAGAGGCTAGGACCTCCGTGAAGAGTGGCCACATCTTCTGGAGAAAAGAGGACAACCCTTGAGCGGAGAAGCTCTCATGTGCTCCCTGTCACCAGATCCCTTCAGTTCCCATACGGCCAGCCCTTGGGGAGGTCGGCTGGCTGTGTTTCTACTGGGGTGTGACACCTTTACCTATTCCTGGGCGATCCAATGACCCCAAGTTCTAGATAAAGATGAAGGTAAATCCTGTGGCTTCAGACAGCTTCACGGACCAATCTCCGTCAGTGATGTACTGTCCCCTGAACTAGAGGCTGCCTTCTGGGGCACAGAAGACAGAAAGAGACCATTTTCTGGGAAATGCAGGTCTTTTGCTTCCTGTTTCCACTGCTTTTTGCCCCTGCAAGGCGCCCTTCCTGGGTTCCAGGATTCTGCCTCAAATGTTATTTGACCCAAGGTCGAGGCATTAGGGCTCTGCTATGACCAGAGGATCGAGGACAAGGTCCAGGCTGCTGTGCTCTCTCCAGGGTGGTTGGTACACAGAAGTCACCAGTTCTTTTTCTGAAGCAGCAGCAGGATGGTCTTCTGGTTGCCTTCCCAGATAGCTCATTGGTTTGTCGCCTCTTATACCAGCTGTGGGACACAGAGCTACAGGAGAAGAGACCTTTTCACATCTCAGTCTGGGGTTAAGGAGAAGAGCGAATGGAAGAGGGCCTTCAGGGAGTTCCAGGTAAATGTGTAGCAAACTCCGAGGCCATCGCACGTGTATACATGCACTTGATTGAGAGACTTCTGTGTGCTGAGTGCGGCTTCCTTTTCCATCCCCCGATTGGGAGAACAGTGCCCGGCACATACTCTAATGGGCGAAGGCTGCCAGTACGCAGAATTTTTTAGGATAAGGGCTGGAGAACAACACAGGAAGGAAGGAGCATACAGATCAGTGAACTTAAATGAGATGGCGTGGAGGGCCTCGGTGAGAAGGGAACATGTGAATGCATGGGGGAGAGTCTGCGAGTCTGACAGGGGTCTGGGAAGAGGAGGCCTTGTTTATACAGGGGACAGCAAGAGGGCCAGTGTGGCTGGAATGGAGTGGGGAGTGGGACAGAGGCAGGGGCTGAGGTTCCAGGGGGCAGGGGGACCTCAGGGCCTTGGTCGGGCCTAGTAACATTTTCAGCTTTTCCTAAAAAATAGATGGGGAAAACGTTGGAAGACTTTGAACAGAGTAGTGGCATGCGTGATTGACTTATGTCTTAACTGGATCTCTCTTGTGGCTGAGTCCAGCGTAGAATGAAGGCAGAGAAGAAGCTTTTGCAATAATCCAGGTGAGATGGGGGCCTGGCTTGGTGCTGTGGAGGTGATGAGATGTGGTTAGATTCTGGTTGGATTTGGATGCAAGAGCTGATACAGATTTCTGATGAGTTGAATCTGGGGCGTGAGGGGAAGACAAGAGCCAAGGATGACCTGAAGGCCCTGGTCTGCAAGTAGAAGACGGTAGTCTTCACTGAAATGGAAAATAGAGGTGGGGAGAGGGGGGTTTGGAAGGGAGAGATCTAAGAGTCTGGTTTTGAACTTGCTATGTGTGAGATCCTTTTAGATTTTCAAATGGAGATATTGGGTAAGGAGTTGCATCTACAAGTTAAGCTTTAGGAGAGAGGTCCAGGTAAGACACAAAAATTAGGATCATCATACAGATACTACTCAAAGTCTTGAGGCTGAATGAGATCATAAAGGGATTAGAAGAGAATATTAATGAGAAGGACAGGTGATTGAGTCCTGAGCACTGGGACCTCTAATGTGAAAGAGACCCAGGACATAAGGAGGAAAAAGCAAGGGAGAGGAGTGGCCTGCTCTACTGTTCTGGAAGCAAGTAGAGAACAGGTTTCAAAGGGGCAGGGTTAATCAGCTACATCAGAACCTGCAGATACATCAGTGGAATACAGTTCCTCATTCTTTTTGCCACAGTAGAGTGCTTCCTTGGATGTATATACTATAAATTATTTCCCTGGTTCCTAATTGAAGGACGTTTAGAGTATTTGTGAACAATGTTGAAGGAATAACCCGGAGTACGGATTTCGCACATTTGCAAGTGAAATTTCTGGGTGCTTTGTTTCTGATTTGAAAAGAAAATTTATTTTAATTCTCTTTTTAAGAGCCGAACTTTAAAAATTAAGGTATAATTTACATGCAGTAAAATGCATGCATTAAATGGTTGGTTTAAATTTGCATTTCTTTATTGTTTGCAGGTATTGAGCTCTTTCATGTACTTATTGGCCATTTGTGAAGTATCTGTTTTAAATCTTTTGTCTATTAAAAAAATTATTATCAACTTGACCAAGGCATAGTTTACTTATAATAAACCGTATCTGCTTAAGGTGTACAATTCAGTGAGTAGTGACATGGTAAGCACCTGTGAAATCACCACCACAACCAAGATAGAGGGCATTTTGAGAGGGCCTGAGTGGTTCAGTGGGTGGAGCATATGACTCTTGATCTCAGAATTGTCCGTTCAGGCACCCAGTGTGGGTGTAAATAAACTATTTTTTAAATTATCATTATTTTTTAAATGTTTATTTTTGAGAGAGTGCAAGTGGGGGAGGGGCAGAGAGCGAGGGAGACACAGAATCTGATGCAGGCTCCAGGCTCTGACAGCTCAGAGCCTGATGCAGGGCTTGAACTCACCAGCCTTGAGATCATGACCTGAGCCAAAGTCCAAGGCTCAACAGACTGAACCACCCAGGTGCCCCAAAATTAAATCTTTAAAATGTGCACCCCAATGTTTTTAGCAGCGCTATCAACAGTAGCCAAATTATGGAAAGAGCCCAAATGTCCATCAACTAATAAATGGATAAAGAAGTGGTATACATATACAATGGAATACTACTCAACAATGAAAAAGACTGAAATCTTGCCATTTGCAACAATGTGGATGGAACTGGCATGTATTATTCTAAGCAAAATAGTTAGAGAAAGACAGCTATCACATGATTTCACTCCTGTGTTGAGTTTGAGAAATTCAACAGATGAACACAGGGGAAGGGAAGGAAAAACAAGATAAAAATGAAGAGGGAGGCAAATCATAAGAGACTTAAATACAGAGAGCAAAAAGGATTTCTGGAATGGAGGGTGGGTAGATGTGGGGGGTTAAATAGGTGATGGGCATTAAAAAGAGCACTTTTGGGGATGAGCACTGTAAGAGGTGTCATATGTAAGAAATGAATCACTAGGTTCTACTCCTGAAGCCAAGACTAACTTGAGTAAAAAAAAATCATTGAACAGAAAAAAATTTTTTTTTAAATATAAGGAACATTTTCACATCCCTCAAAAGGTTTTCATACTCCTTTGGAGACCCATCCCTTTGCCCCTTGCTTTAGGCAACTACTGATCTACCTTATATCCCTAGACTCTAGTTGGCATTTTCTAGAATTTCAGAAGGAATCTAGACTTCAAAAGGAACTATACAGTAAGAAGTATTTTGTATCTAGCTTTTGCACTCAGTTTCTTGATTTTGATAGTCATCTATGTGGTTGTGCTTATGATTAATTTATTCCTTTTCTTGCTGAGTTAATACTCTCTCGTATGGGTATGCCATATTTTGCTTACCCATTCACCAGTTGTTGGACATTGGGTTGTTTCCAATTCTTGGTCATTATCAATATCAATAAAATTGCTATGGATATTCATGTACAAGCCTTTGTGTCGATGTATGTTGTCATTTCACTTGGGTAAATACCTAGATGCAGAATTGCTGACTTGCAGGGCAAATGCTGGTTTCACTGCTCATTCCTCTTCTGCTGCTGTATCATTGTGTGCCTTCAAGCTGCTATATTTTGGTAGGGCTGCCAAAACATTTTTGCCATGATTACCAAGGAATAGCTAAGGATGTTAAGGTAAATCAGATGTTATTTAGACAGTTGCCCAGAGATCATTTGAAACATTCAGACACGACAGTCAGCTTACCTCTCTTTTTGACACTGAGGTATAATGTACCTATAGCTAGAAAGGGAAGATGTTTGGTGACACGTTTCTCTAGATACTGTTGTTCTTTAGCAAACTGTAAAAGCTTAGCGTAACAATAATCTCTATTGATGTTTCAGACTTCCTATGATTTCTGTTTGGGTAGAATCTAGAGGTAAGTTTGGTCATGATAACAGTGATAGGCTTGAGTAAGACAGCTCAGGACTGGTTCACATCCTGCTCTTTCCTTACTATGATTCAGCCTTCCCAAAGGAAAGAATAGAACGTGAGTTCCTCGTGGATGTCTCTTTGTAATCAAATATATTTGACTCATATATAACACCAGTCACCTGGCATTTACTAGAAGAGTGCCTACACTCCATTTCAGCATTAACAGTGTGGTGTTACTTAGTAAATTAAAATTAGGGGTCAATCTCTCTTCAACGGGGTACACTGTTTTCAGACTTCTTGAGAAATCATGGAGATACTAAATATTATTGAAACTGCACCCTCTATTTCTCACAAAACACTAGTAAATAACTTTAAAAATATTTAACTGTAGCCAAAATGAAAATCATAGAGATAACAGAATTTCCAACTAAACTAATAAAGATGAAAAAAGCACACACAAAATATAACACTAATAGCCCACCTTACATATCTTTGATTCATTACATATATAAAGTAATATTTTTGTAAGAGCTTAAAATAAATACACATAGCATTAAATTATTAAGATATTTACCATCTATCTAAGGTAAAACTAAAAGGAGATGGAGCACAATTCACACATAAAAACCTACCATGGGAAGGAGAGCAAGGAAATAACCAGAGAAGGATTCAAACAGAATTATACATGGCAGTGAAGCACAAAACAAAACTCATCCAAATAAGGGGACATAGAACATGAACATATAAATGAGAGTAAATCAAATAGAAATAAAAAATATTTTTGAGGGCCCCTGGGTGGCTCAGTTGATTTCAGCGTCCGACTTTGGCTCAGGTCATGATCTCACAGTTCTTGAGTTGGAGCCCCGCATCGGGCTCCGTGCTGACAGCTCCGGAGCCTGGAGCCTGCTTCAGATCCTGTGTCTCTCTTTCTCTCTGCCCTTCCCTCCCTCATGCTCTGTCTCTCTCTCTCTCTCAAAAATAAATAAACATTTAAAAAATAGAAATGAAAAATATTTTTCCTTCTTAGAAATCCGAGAAAACTTAATTACTTTTCAGTGAATATATTCATATATATATGGCCAATGCGTTCAGGGTGAAACTAGACATTTATTCCTTGCTGGTAGCATTCTCGAAATTTGAGAATATGAAAAAAAAAACACTTCAGGATTTTTAAAAATGTTTATACCCTTGGAGCCACTGAGTTTATTCTTTTTTTTTTTAATTTTTAAATGTTTTATTTATTCCTGAGAAAGAGAGACAGCGTGAGCAGGGGAGGGTCAGAGAGAGAGGGAGACACAGATTCTGAAACAGGCTCCAGACTCTGAGCTAGCTGTCAGCACAGAGCCTGACGCGGGGCTCGAACCCAGGAACTGTGAGATCACGACCTGAGCTGAAGTCGGATGCTTAACCGACTGAGCCACCCAGGCACCCCCCACTGAGTTTATACTTAAAGCAATTCAGAAGTAGCACTCCTCCAAATGCCACCTCGCAAGGTACGGGACCAGCAGACGAACACAGCAAAGCCCACCATCTGCACCTGCAGCTCTCCTAAACTCTCTTTTATGTAGACAAATGATCCGTTCTCAGTCCAAAAAGACAAGCAGAGAGGCTCGCTTGCCCTCCTGCCCTTCCCAGTGTGGGTGGGGCCTCCGTCTTCACTTTCCTGCTGCTGAGAATTTGTTCACAGCTCCTCTCTGACTGTTCAGAGGCCAGAGGACCTTGAAGAGACCTCAAGTTGTGAAGAGATGATAAAAATGACCCAATGAAAGTTTTCGAGGGATGCTGGCTCCAGACAGCAGCTCACAGAGGCTGCCTCTGCTTCACTGGCTGCCCTCCCAGCTGGAGGTCTGACCATCCTCCACTGCAGGGAAAAGGGGGGAAGGGAAGAAGGGCGGAAGGGGAGGTGTCCCCAAAGTCATGAAGTCTCTCCGCCACCCCAGAGGCTGCCTTTCAGGCTGTCTTCCCGGAGGACACACACGCTGCCCTGACTCTAATAAATGCCCTTCGTTAAAAACAAGAAATCAGGGGCGCCTGGTTGGCTCAGTTGGTTGAGCTTCTGAGTTTTGATTTTGGCTCAGGTCATGATCTCAGGATTGTGGGATGGCTCAATCCCACAGAGTAGGCTTAAGATTCTCTCTCTCTCTCTCTCTCTCTTTCCCCTCCGCACCCCCTCCCCCATTCATGCATGTTCTCTTTCCAAAAGGTAAAAAAAAAAAAAGTAAAAAAGGTAAGAAATCCATGTTTAGCTATAGGACTCGTAATGGAATTACTATTTCTGTTTTTGGTATGCCCATAAAGTAGATGTACAACCTCTATGATCTGGACAGGAGAGAATAGACAGTCACTAAATCAAGAGGAGCTGCTTAATATCCAAGAAGGAAATGGTAAATGAACCCTTGAATGGTCCTTAGAGGCTCTAGATGGTTCAGAAACCCCAAGAAATACACACATGTGAATACGCAGTGAAGCATTTTCTGAAACGTCAAGGAAATACAATCTTTCTGCTTACTATATATATAAAGGAAACGTAATATTTTGTAATGTCATGTTGCCAATAAATTGGTCACTCTGAAGACTGTGTAGAAACACGAAGCAATGCAAAATTTCAATGGCGAGTTCCAATAGGAACACATGCAGGAATTTGGATGCCATGGTGAGAACAATGTCAAGTGTACAAATTCTCTTCCTGAGAGACAACATGCAAACATGGAAGTAGTGATTTTGTTGGGGTAGAAGTACAAAGAGCATCATGTGATTAGTGGATATTTTTTGCAGGTTAGGGCTCTGTTAGTGTTTCAATACAGATTTACATTTCCTTTCATCATTAGTTTGCACGGCCGAGTAATTCAAGTGTCTACTTTAGGAGGCACATTGGGGCAAATCAATTTCCTCTTAGCCAACTTGACAATAAATCATATTTAAATAAATAAATATATACATAAATAATATTTGGTAGAAAAGGAAAAAAGTAATTTTAAGCATGTATTTCAAGCTTGTAGAGTATATGGAGTTAATTATTAGCATAAAGATCAATTTATTATAATTATTTGTTCATTTCTTTTTGTTGAACTTTGCTTTAAATTAAAGACTAGGGTTTTAAAACACCAAGCACCGATTTAATGACGAATAAACAGGTAATGGTGGGTAAGAAAGATAGATGCCAATTGATGGAGACAACTTTAATCAGGAATAAATGATTGAGGGTACTGTTAAAAACGCCGTTAGCAATATACTCTGGTTTGAGTGATAAATTCGACCTAAGGCCATGGTGACAATATTAATACTAAAATCTAATATGGTATTTTTGAGTCAAGGGAGATCCATCTGGAAAGGGTCAAACACAAACACGCCATTCTGTTTGATGGAACAGAATAGATGATGAATGAGTGAATGAATAAATGAGTGATGAAAGAAGAAGTTCTTTTCATCAAATTTCAGGCTCTTAAGTTAGTAACTTTTTTTAAGTTAGTAAATGTATAACAAACTGCATGGTTACTTTCATTAATGAATTTTTCATATGGATGTTGAAGCCGATACATCAAGAAATCCCAGCTTTCCTACAGCTTACCAGCTGAGATATTGTCAAACATTTTTTCCCACCTTAGCAGGTGTGAAAAGAGTGTCTTAGATATTCATTTCTACAAGTTGTCCAGACCTCTTGGCTGCTTAGGCTAAGAAGAAAGAGAAACTAAAATCCCAGGTGTGGGATAAGGTCAGGACTCTTTCACTTGCAAATAACAGAAAAAAAAAAGTAAAAGAAAAACAAAGAACCCCCACACTCTGATTGATTTAAGGCAAAAAAGGAATTTACAAGCCCACTAATGAAAAGACTAGATCTGGCGTTGGCAAGTAGTCGGGTGAGCCAATCTGGCTGATGGCCTATTATTTTTGCACTTTTTAAGTGGTTGGGGAAAAAAATCAAAAGAAGGGTGGCATTTCAGGGCACATACAAATTATGTGAAGTTCAAATTTCAGTACCCATAAATAAAATTTTTGGAACTTAGCTTCACTCATTAGTTTACATATTGTTTGTCCCTGTTTTTGTGCTATGAGGGCCGTGGTCACAACAGGCCCACAAAACCTAATTTCCTAGTTGACCCTTTACAGAAAAAGTTTTTGCCCCAGCCCTGGATGTATGATGGCACTGACACTCAAATTATGCCCATTGACATCATCTTCCTGACCCCCCACTTCTGCTTTTCTGTGTATTGGCTCCATTTTCTTTTTTTTTTTTCTTTCTTAATAAGAGACGGATTTTTTTTTAAGTTTATTTATCTATTTTGAGAGACAGAGAAAGCGTGAGTGGGGGAGGGACAGAGAGAGGAAAGAGTGAGTTTCCCAAACAGGCTCCACACTGGCAACACAGAGCCCCATGTGGGGGGCAGGGGGGGCTTGAACCCATGAACCGTGAGATCATCACCTGAGCCAAAGCCAAACACTTAACGAACTGAGTCACCCATGTGGCCCTCCATTTTCACTTTCTTGGTTCAAGAGTGCAGAAGGCACCACACACTTACTTCTACTCTTTCATCAAGGAAGGAGGAAGGAGAGTTTCTTTTTTTTTTTTTTTTCCACTCAATTCAAAGAACCAGGATTGAATCCCACTGGCCCAACTGTGTCTTTCTGTGTACCAGTCACTTTGGCCAGGAGAAGTGGTACCCTGATCAGACACAGATCACTCACCCAGCCCTGGGGCCAGGGATGGGTCAGTCCCACCCAACCACTCAGACTGAGTTGAAGCAGCATGCTAAGTCAGTGCGCTTAGGGGCCATTATCAGAAGGAGTGCTGGATGCTGAACCAACTCAAGCAATCTGAATCCACAGAGGATGGTCTTCAGGTCTTAAGAAATCTCTTTTATTGGAGAAGAAAAGTTGGACACAAGGATAGGAAAGACCATCTGGAACTGATAAAACTGTCATAGATCTATGCAAAATTGCCATCAGTACTACGTCTAGTTCAGACACAGCTGCCATTTTAACTGCACTCTTGTCCAAGTTAAAAAAAAATAAATAAATAAGTTTATTTTAAATTTCTATTAATGGAGGAGCACCTGGGTGGCTCAGTCAGTTAAGGGTCTGACTTTGGCTCGGGTCATGGTCTCACAGTTCGTGAGTTCAAGTTGCATGCTGGGCTCCGTGCTGACAGCTCAGAGCCTGGAGCCTGCTTCGGATTCTGTGTCTCCCTCTCTCTCTGCCCCTCCCCTGCCCACTCTCTGTCTCTCTCTCTCAAAAATATTTCTATAAGGTAATATACCTCAAATAGTGAATTGAAAGTTAATGCAGAAATATAATTTACCGAAACAGCAACAATCACAACAAAAAATTATTGGCAATGACTCAGCTTTGTAAAATCAAAGAAATCTAATGACGAAGTAAAGTGTTTATTGCCTTATAAATAAGTGACACATTCTCTACTGATAACACCACATCTCTCACTTTCAGCCAGATACACCTGCGTACTGCCTACCCACTGCCTAATATATATAAGCTGTCGATACCGGAAAGGCCCCCTACATTTCTTCTTCTTCCCTTCATTCGACAAATACTCACAAATCCTCTCTGTGCAAAATGCTGTGCTTCTCTCTGAGGCAAACTAATGAGCAATCTCCATGCCCCACTTCTCCAAGACTATACTTCATTGGGAGAGACATTAATCACAATGGATACACAATGGATAGGGACCTATGAACAAGTATGTTGGGTATTAGGGGAACTTAATCCTGTGTGTGTGTGTGTGTGTGTGTGTGTGTGTGTGTGTTATGGGGTTCAAAATGTACATGGACCCTGTGGAAGTAACATCTGAGTTGGGACCTAAGGATTGACCAAATGTGGGATGATAGAAAGGGGTGATCATGTTCCAGGCAGAGGGATAGAATTTGTCAAAGCCTTAAGGCTAAAGGGAGCATGGTACATTCTAGAAACTGAAAGAAGGCCATTGGTGGCAAGGATCCAAAAATAGAGAATTAGTAAAGATCGAGATGGGCCTAGAGATAAAAGCAGAAGTCAGGTCATTCAGGAATATATGGACCATGTAGAAATTGGTGTTTTATTCTATGGTTAGAGTGGGGATGACATAGTCAGATTTGTGTTTTAGAAACAAATCTCTGGTGACAACATGCAGAATGGATTGGAAGAGACCAAGGATGGAGGTGGAGAGGCCAATTAAGTGTGGTTCCAGAAAAGAAAAAAAAAAGATAATTGGTAGGTAGGTTTATATGTGAGGATTGAGGGAGAAGCAGATAATAAAGATCATGCTAAGTTCCTGCCTTGCTCAAGTAGGTAGATGGGCTCATTTATTAAGATGAGGACTATTAAAGACAACATGGCAATGGGTCAGTTTGTACTTGAACAGGTTCAATTTGAACTGCCTTTGGAATATCCAAAGAGCAATGCCAAGTGGGCAATCGCTAGGTCAAATCTGAAGCTCAGAAGGGTAGTGTAGGATGGGAAATAAAATTTTAAAGAGTCATCAGCTGGTCAATAATATCTAGAGTCATGGGAATGGATGAGTTTACCTAGAGAGAGGAGGTGTACAGACTGGGAGACAGAAGAGAAAGAAGTCTCACCTTGACCTTGAAACCCTGATATTTATTGCCCGGGTAGAGCAGAGTGAAGTGGCAAATCAGACTGAGATGGAGAGGCAAGTAGGTAAGAGGAAGACCAGGAGAGAGGGTGCAGGGAAGCCATGGGTAAACAATGATTCACAAAGGCGGAAATGGCCAGAATGCCAAATGCTACCAAGAAGCCATGCAGGATAAAGAATAAATATTACCCATTGGATTTGTTGATGTCAAAGTCATGGGTGACATTAATGAGAGCTGTTTGGGGAAAGTTTGGGGGTAGGAAGCCAGATTTTAGTGAGCTGAAGAGTGACTCAGATCCTGTCTTCACGGGACCCCTGACATTTGATTCTGTCCTTTCCTAATCCCATGTCTGGCCTTTGAGCCTCATCTCTGCCGTGACTCTCAGAGCTGACTCAGCCACCATCTACAAGAGCTTCCTCCCTTCCTCCCTTCCTAATTTGTCTCTTTGGACCCTAGTTCTTGGTTTTGGCCCAACCAGCACCTCAGACAATCAAGGAGCTAACTCATAAATGAAGATAGTTGAAGATTTACCCACCTAAGTAATGGGAACTGTACCTTAAACTTGAATGCAGGCTTTCCCACTAGGTGCACAAAACTGGAAAGTTGCTTAACTTGTTTCCTCATCAGTGAAATGACTAATCACACCTATTTTGCTCTGTTACTGTGAGGATTAACATTCCTGGTACATCATAGTTGCTGAATAAACAGTGGTTACCTTTTCCCAAGTCTCCTGTCCTTCTGGGAAATAACATCCTTTAACTACCTTTCTGAGGAGCATTCCTCAATTAAAAAAAATGTTTCTAAAGTAGATATAGTGTAATTAAGGAACATAGGTGCTTCTCTGGTAACATTTCTTTTTTTTTTATTTTTTAAAGTTTATTTATTTTGAGAGAGATGGCGCAAGTGGAGGGATGGGCAGAGAGAGAGGGGGAGAGAGAGAATCCCAAGCAGGCTTCATGCCACCCCATGTGGGGCTTGAGCTCACAAAACCATGAGATCATGGACCTGAGCCAAAACTAAGAGTCGGACACCCAACTGACTGAGCCACCTAGGTGCCCCCTGGTAACATTTCTTTATTCACCCAACATTTATTTATCAAGTACCTTACATTTGACAAGCACCGAGCCAGGATTTGTCAGTCAGTGACGAATCAGAAGGACATGGCTCTTTGCCACATGGAGCTCATACCTCTTCCAGTAGGTAGGCAAGTGTAAAAAAAACCCCAGTAAGGTCATAAATAACATGATTATAAATTTTGATAGGTGCTGGGAAGAAAACATAAAGGGTGTTGAGAAACAATAATGGGTTAAGGCTGCTTCCAGTACAATCACTGGAGGGGTTTCTCCGAGGGTTTGATGTGCAAAGTTCCATCTGAAGGGCATGAAGGAACCACAGACATCCATCGTTCTTGACACTCATGGATAGGCTGGCCTATCATATGGCAGTCCTCTACGAACTAATGAGGTCTGGGGTCTGTTAGCTTCTAAACTGAATCCACATCTAGGTGGTATTGCATTTATTAACTTTCAGTATCTCTCCTTCACCATCCATCAGTTGAGCAAGGCAGCTACCTTTTATTATTTTTTAAATTATTATTATTATTTTTTAATGTTTTATTTATTTCTAGGAGAGAGAGAGAGAGACAGTGTGAGCAGGGGAGGGTCAGAGAGAGAGGGAGTCACAGACCGAAACAGGCTCCAGGCTCTGAGCTGGCAGTCAGCACAGAGCCCGACGCGGGGCTCGAACCCATGAACCGCGAGATCATGACCTAAGCGAAAGTCGGATGCTTAACCGACTAAGCCACCCAGGCGCCCCTAAATTATTATTTTTTAATGTTTATTATTATTGGGACAGAGAGAAGCACAGCATGGGTTGGGGAGGGGCAGAGGGAGAGGGAGACACAGAATCTGAAACAGGCTCCAGGCTCTGAGCTGTCAGCACAGAGCCCGACGCGGGGCTTGAACCCATGAACTGTGAAATCATGACCTGAGCCGATGTCGGACACTCAACTGACTGAGCCACCCAGGTGCCTCAGACAACTACCTTTTAAATACTTGCTATTTCTAAGGTAACTGTGGGCTGAGGAATCACGTAATCATGCTGGTTAGAAGTTGGTAAGGATGAAAATGAAATTGGCTTTGGATGAAGCCTCTGCCATGAGTAAAGTACCTAAACTTCAGAGCCTGAACCTTGCTTCAGTTCATCATGTTTCTCAGGGCACAGTTTCACTCCTGTGTTCTTGGCCAAGTTCTGACAAGTGGGGTTCAGAAGTTACTGACCTCTGGACAAATGAGGTGATGCTGTGCAATCCTAAGCAATTATGACACATTTTCTTTGTAAATTAGATGACCAGTTGAATATGGGTGGAGTCCTGATTGGCAAAGGATTAACTGTTAAGCTGGGAGGGCCCTGGGCAAACAGACTAGCTCCCTCTCTGATTTTATGGTTTTCTGTCTCTTCATTGATAGTGTCACCTCTGTCACATGCTAAGGTGTCCCCTCATCAGAACCTCAATGTTTGCATTCCTGGGACAGACAAATTTGTCAAAGAGAACTGTGCTTGGAGTAAAGAGGAAATGCTCTAAGAGGAAGGCTGAAGTGCCTTTATGTCATGAGTCAAGTTCATGGTTGAGTTGTTTTAGGAGCCCCGAGATACCTTCCACACATTGAACTTGAGTTTGACTAGGAGCATAGCAGACAGAACAGGAGGAATGTTTTTATAACAATCCCTTTTCCAGTTTCATCTGAAATTAACTTGCCCCTCTTACAAGAGAGCTTGGTGATGGGGAAGTGAGTGAAACAGAAAGCAAGTCCTAAAATGATATTCTCTCCTTAACGAGAAATAGAAATTAATGTGTTCTCTTTGTGACCATAGCTTCCCTGCAGGAAAATTTTTTCTTATTTCTAGAGCATCTTCTCTTCCAAGAATAGCAGGCCTGTTTCAGATAACTCCAAGTCAGAGCCAGCCGGAGAGACAGGAGAGCAAAGGGCAGATTTGATATTGAGATTTTATTCTTGCTACTCAAATGCTTTTCTCAGTTGTGTGGTTGAATTAGAGAGGATGTCTCCCTCCTCAATAAACGAAGAGTTCAGCCCCTGAGAGAACTCAAGTATTACAAGTNAAAGCATGAGGGGGGAGGGGCAGAGAGAGACACACACGGAATCTGAAGCAGACTCCAGGTTCCAAGCTGTCAGCACAGAGCCCAATGTGGGGTTGAACCCACAAACCACGAGATCATACCTGAGCCAAAGTCAGACGCTTAACCAACTGACCCACTCATGTGCCCCGTAGAAATGTAGTCATTACAGGGGAGGCTGGGTGGCTCAGTCAGCTAAGCATTCGACTTTTGATTTCCCCTCAGATCATGATCTGAGTTGGGAGAGTTGTTGAGAGAGATCTGAGGCGTGGAGCCTGCTTGGGATTCTCTCTCTCTCTCTCTCTCTCTCTCTCTGTGTGTCTCTCTGTCTCTCTGCCCCTCCCTTGCTTGTGCTTGCTTGCTCTCTCTCTCAAAATAAATAAACATTAAACATTATTTTAGAAATGTAGTATTTATATACTCTTTCTGTTGTAGCTTTCCAAAAAGCTGGCCTAGCGCAAGAACTGCGAGAGAGGAATGAGGGGCTGGGAGAGCTCCAGGCGGCCTCCTCCTGTTGATGCTAATTTTGGCAACAAATGATTGACAGGCAGTGGGTGTTGTGGACAGCCCTAGGGAGCAATCAAGGGACCTGGTGCCGGTGGTTGACCCCGAAACGAATTCACTGTTTAACTTTGAGCAAATTACATAATTTATTTTGGTCCTAATTTCCTCTTCTCAAAAATGAGACCGTACTGTCATAATTGGTATGGACTCTTCCCAGCTTGGAAATGCTGCCTTTGTGGGCAGAGTAGGCACTTGTAAGAACAGTCTACATCTGGGGCGCCTGGGTGGCTTAGTTGGTTGAACGTCTGACTTTCACTTGCGTCATGATCTCGAGGTTCATGGGTTCGAGCCCCGCGTCGGGCTCTGTGCTGACTGCCAGCTCAGAGCCTGGAGCCTGTTTCAGAGTCTGTGTCTCCCTCTCTCTCTGACCCTCCCCTGCTCATGCTGTCTCTCTCTCTCTCCTAGAAATAAATAAAAATATTAAAAAAAAAAAAGAACAGTCTCCATCTCCTGTGAATTTGCAGAAGGCATAAAAATCCATTTAGACGTTTTATACCAGGACGTCGAAGTCAATACAGCATTCAATAAATTCGAGGATTAGGTAAATTAGAGGTGGTGTGTACAGAGAGGCAAAAATACTTCCCAACTGGTAGTTAGTGTTACTGCCATTGTTACCTTTATGATTCAAATGGCAATATTTCATTTAAAATCATAACCTAAATTGTACCTTGTGCTGATGATAACTATCAAAACAGGGCCCCTTTACACGTAGGGAAAAAGACTGGAAAGAAAGAAAATGCACTCTTTTGAAACACAGCTATATTTGGACAATGGAACTAGGAAGGTTTTTTCTTTTTCTACATGTTTACATTTTTCTTTGAGTATGAACTATTTTGTGTTCAATAAAGTAAAT
The DNA here is from genome assembly GCF_008692635.1 of Crocuta crocuta. NCBI lineage: Eukaryota > Metazoa > Chordata > Mammalia > Carnivora > Hyaenidae > Crocuta > Crocuta crocuta. Next base: position 846,874 of record NW_027530353.1, on the reverse strand, counting down.
GAGATTTCATTTTGAAGTATTTTGTACTTAATATTATGCCAACATGAAGAGTAGCAAAATTATTTTAGCGTCCTGGCCAAATTAATGAGTCTGGAAAGATGTTTCACATTTATTCCTAAAAGTTTGCATTAGATATTTAGTTTCTATGCAAGAACTTACTTAAAATTTTGTTTTTATGTTTATTTATTTTTGAGAGAGAGAGACTGACCGTGAGTAGGGGGAGGGGCAGAGAGAGAAGGAGACACAGAATTCAAAGCAGATTCCAGGCCCTGGGCTGTCAGCACAGAGCCCAACGTGGGGATTGAAACCACGAACCTCAAGATCATGACCTGAGCCAAAGTCAGACGTTTAACTGACTGAATCACCCAGGTGCCCTGAGAAAATTTACTTTTCAGAGAAACGTCTGAGGCAAAGGCAGCACTCAGTTTTGTAGTCCTCTCAGAATTACTTTAATTAGTTGAATTTCACAGGCCACATTGGTAACAGGGAGAGAAAATACAAAGACTCTTCTAGGTAGCAGAACTTGGGAAATATCTGCCTCGTGGAAAAGAAATCCTCTATACTTAGAAAAGTCAGCAGCTGAAATGATTTGCTGGCATTTTGGCATCAGACATTCCACATATAGTTTCTCTTGGAGGATGAGAAGTCGGAAAAAAGGACTCTGTTTCTTTCTAGCGACACAAGGGCCATCCAACCCCATCTTGGTTTGGAATTCCTCACTTTTCATTAGTTATATTGGTTCTTATTCAACACGGCTCTTTTCTAGATTTCAAAGAAAGTCAGTTCTTGTTATTCTATTTTTAGGAGACGTTAATTCCAACTCTTATTCCTGCCCTGCCCTCTACCAAACTTGAAGATCGGATTTCATTTCAGGTTTCCATTCGCCAGCTCCAAGTCCCTCTGAGATCTTCTTGCTCCCAGGATTTCTGGAGGGAGAGGTGTTTTCTCTCTCTCTGAGGGGGGCTATATTGGAGTCCTCCTTTACCTTTCCCACAGGGATATCAGAGACGATGCCTTTGGGGGAGTAGAGGGGCCCCGCTTTCTGAGCTGTGATGGCAGCCCAGCTGGCCTCCATTGGATGCTTCTCACCAAAGCTCCTGGGATGTGCACGGGCGGCGGGAAGCCTGTCATCACCTTCCATCCTTCAGGGCTTCTTCCTGCGTTCGCAGCTGTTCACCACTAGTGTCATTTATGCTTCTGCCATCAGTGGCTGCCACTGGCTCCCAGCAGCAGTAATCCCCCAAAGCATCTCTTACTCCAAAGGCTCTGATGAGAAGGCCCAGCCGCGATCATCATTCGGAACTCGATAGTGCTCTCTGCGCCCCTGCAAGCACTCTCACCTCTGAATCGTTGGTTGTATCCACGATGTCTGCTGAGCTGGGTGCTTCTCCAAAGGGCAAACTCAGCCCCATCAGGCACAGCCTGTGGTGAGAGGTACCTTCCCACCAAGCTCTTCCAGTGAACATCATCGGCTCATTCCTCACTCATCAACAATAGTTCCTGGAATGCCAGGTATGTGCAGACACTCTGCTGGGTGGGAGGGATTTCCCAAGAGATTTGAAAATTGGCTGAGCCTCTAAGACTAGCACAAAAGAACCAAATTAAAAACAGAGCAAAACAAACAATAAAATCAATTAGGCAATGTCAGGAATGTGTTTCACAAACCCCAGAAGGGAGAGGAAGCAAAGATGAACCTTTCTCCGAGATCCCCACCGTCTTCATGGAGGAGGTGAGCGCTCAAGCCTGTCTCCTGGAACAGGGTTGGAGAAGGAGAAGAGGAGCATGAACAAAGACAAACAAGTATGGACCGGCCTAGAAGGTTTTCAGTTGCGATCGGATGCAAGTTTCTAAGAACAAGGATGTTGCAGGAGATAAAGCTAGAAAGGAAGAGAAGGGCCATCCATGGCTTGCTGGGCATTACAGATCCTTTGCTACGGAATCTGTACATATTATGAGTACTTTCGGTGCAAGAAAGAAAGAGAAACGTCACCTCGAATTCGAAAAGGTGACCCTAAAAGAGAATTCCCTGACAGTGTGGAGGAAGGGCAGGCAGAAAGAGACGCCTGAAGTAAGCATAAAATGGTTGGGTACACTGAAGTAGTTGGCAGCGTCGGAAGTCCTCAGAAATGCCCTGGGTGGGGCCATATTCTTTCAGAGGAGCAAAGATTGGAGATGGGGGAGGTGAGCGAACACCCAGGAAGCAACAGGGAGGTTGCCCGGGACATGTACAGGTTGGCATCCGGCTGACATGCTTTTGTTCTTGAGCATAACCTTGATACCCCTCGGGGCCTCCCTGAATTAATTAGGTAGAGGTGAGGAACAGTGCGTCATCGCCAAGATCCTATGGAGGTAAGAAGCCATCAGACTTTGATTTTAAATTCTATCTGCAGATTGGTAAACGTTTGGGGGCAGTTAAATTTTTTTCTCATGTCTAGACAACATGTAAGAGAAGTGTTTGTCACATAGCAGAGTATTTAACTCCCTACGGTGAGATTTTGTTTCTTCTTGACAATCAAGGTAAAACTCAAGAGAGGCTGAGTAATTTGCCTGACATCACAGAGTAGCACTCTTGTTGCTTGTGTAAGGGAGAATCTCTGAACTTGGCTTCATTCCTGATTTTCTCTCATCAAGGAGAATTTGTTGAATTTTGGGGGGGAGTGCAGTAGTCATTTTTGATGCTGAAATTCAGATAGTGTTCCTAAATGAACAAACACAGTATGTTTCTATAATAACATTTGTATAAAAATGTGGTTTCAGGGTCACCTGGGTGGCTGTCAGTTGAGCATCTGACTTCAGCTCAGGTCATAATAGCAGAGTCAATGAGTTCGAGCCCCGTGTCGGGCTCTGTGCTGACAGCTCGGAGCCTGGAGCCTGCTTCAGATTCTGTGTCTCCTTCTCTCTCTGACCCTCCCCCACTCATGCTCTGTCCCTCTCTCACTGTCTCAAAAATAAATAAACATCAAATATTTTTTTAAAAAACTTAAAAATGCTTCAGGCATCCAAGTATTAAAAAAATAACAAATAAAAGAAAGGAAAGCATATTCAGTAAGTTCCAAAACACCAACACTTTTACATACACACATCAAGAAATATACCATGAGGTTTTCATAAACATTACTCAGCCACGTGAGATGTATTCCGAGTTAAGTACTCCGCAAACATCATCACATCTGGTCTTCAAAAATGACATTTCCTTTATGTGGTCTGTGGACAGTTTTGCAATTATATATCACTTGTGTGTTATTAACTTGTGAAAGTGGTTCAAGCCGTATTTTCATTGTTATGAAAAATGGCATTAAGTGCCCACATGTGTGATGTGCTGTTCCAGACCCAGGGGAAGGACCGTGGATCTAACACAGGTGTTGCCACTGAGCAGCTTACAAGCAACGGTTGTGTCTACCAACAGCCCTCTGGGCAGCAGTGAAAAAAAAGAGAATCCATTGAATTAGCCAGAGTAAAAGTTTCACAATAGACACTCTAATAGAAATACCCTGATGTATTCTTACCGCCTCTCCTCCCTCAGAACTCACGCACTGCGCTGGGTACACACTGTGTAACTACAAGCTTCCTAGAGGCTGGTGAACTCATGTATCTGTTTCATTTGGACTAGAACAGGGAGACAGGTGCCGAGTCAAGTGTCGATGGCTGTGCTGGACCAGGAAGATCCCCACATTCTCTTTTTTTTTTTTTTTTTAAATCTTTAATGTTTTTGAGAGACCCAGAGACAGAGCATGAGTGGAGGAGGGGCAGAGAGCGAGAAGGAGACACAGAATCCGAAGCAGGTTCCAGGCTCCGAGCTGTCAGCACAGAGCCTGACATGAGGCTCAAACCTACCAACTGTGAAATCATGACCTGAGCTGAAGCCGGACACTTAACCGACTGAGCCTCCCAGGTGCCCCGAAGATGCCCACATTCCTAATGTCAAGGTTCTTGGAGCAGCGAAAATCCCAAGGACTCTTCTCTGTTTGGTGGTGGTGGTGGGATTTCCTGGATTATATCATTGACCTCGGTGTCCCTCCAAACAAGGGCCCCCATTACCCCTTTTCTGTGCCTTACATGTGATTGAGATGGAGTTTGTCATTTGCAACCTCAAAAGTTATCTTGAGGGGCGCCTGGGTGCTCAGTCGATTAAGCGTCCGACTTCGGCTCAGGTCATGACCTCACGGTCGGTGAGCTCGAGCCCCGCGTTGGGCTCTGTGCTGACAGCTGAGAGCCTGGAGCCTGCTTCAGATTCTGTGTCTCCTTCTCTCTCTCTGCCCCTCCCCTGCTCACACTCTGTCTCTGTCTCTCTCTCAAAAATAAATAAACATTAAAAAAAGTTATCTTGAACACAAATAGTGACTGGTGCAGAATGAACGAGGTACACCTGTAGAGTAACGAGATCAGTCCCACAGATGCTTTCTGTTTAGATTGTGTGGAGCTTTGCCACCATGAAAACCAACCAACTGGAGAGTGGTGAGTTTCCTGAAACTTGGGGTGCTTAGCCATGAGCTGAGGGACCATATGTCAGAACAGTGAGGATTGTGGGCAAGGTGGAACCCATGAATGCCCAACACCATGATTTAATCATGACTGATTATGTTATTACACAATTGCACCATGTAAATAGATGGTGACATGCACAGTTAACTGTGCAAATATTAGACATAGATTCAATGCAAGATGTAGATTATTCACCCCTGCCAGGACCAGAGTTAAGGGTGTGGCACCAAGTTTAGAGTAAAAATATATGAGTTGTATGTTCAGAGATCAAGAAAAGGGACAACTTAATGCTTGCTCTTTAATGGCTGAGAAAATCTCCAACTAATTATGAAAACCGAACATCTGAATGCTCCCTTTAATTTTATATGTAAACGAGAAAAGTAGGTTACTGGCATATTGCAGTGTTTCCCTTTAGCAGTATCTTTGAGAGACATAAAAAGAAGCTGATTATGAAAATGATGAAAGTGCATTTTTCAAAAAAGTGTCTTATTAAATCTATTTTTCATTAAAATAAATAAACAGCATCTTGGTCTCCAAGTCCACACGATTCCACTTCCAGTATTTCCCCCTTTACAAAGTCATGTCAATAAGTCATCAAAACTAACGCAAGTGGATTTTACAGTGGAAAACCTGACTGAAGCAGTTTTTACTACAGTGTGCTTTTTCCAGATAGAACGTATAGCATTACTGGGAAATGGATGTTTTAAAAAACGATATTGTAAAATGCTTCCTCACCCCTGGGCAGTCTTCCCTCATCCCTGAATTCAGGCAGTTTTAGTTTGTTCCTTCTGTGGGCTGTCCTGAAGGGCTCTGACCCTTCAAAGTCAGGGACTGCTCTCGTATTGTGTTGTTTTGCTGGTTATTTGTTTAGGGTGACAAATGGCACATATCCACGGTTTAAAAATCATACAAAAATACAAAATAGAAAGCTAAAAAACCCACCGCAAACGTCATTAATAAGGAGGAGCCTTTCCTGGTATTGGGTGATATTTTTCTAAACATCTCTGAATGTGTAGTTGAGATAAAAAGATAGAAAAAATGTAAAGGCAGAAATAGTTTTTGAAAAAGTCATTTACTTATGCTATTTTAAGATAAATTACACTTATATGTTATTTGAACTTTAAAGAAACTAAGTTAAATTGAAAAAACAACTGGAATTTATTTTCATCACAATTCTAAAAAATCTCTTTACATTAAAACAAAAAAAAAGTTGTATAAGGTCTATTAAGACCAAAGTAATTATTTGGGTTAACTAAATGTTTCTTTCTTCCTTTTTTAATTGTTTAAATGTTTATTTTTGAGAGAGAGAGAGAAAGAGAGCATGAGCAGGGGAGGGGCAGAGAGACAGGGAGACACAGAACCTGAAAGAGGCTCCAGGCTCTGAGCTGTCAGCACAGAGCCCAATGCGGGGCTCGAACCCGTGAACTGGGAGATCATGACCTAAGCCGAAGTCAGACGCTTAACTGACTGAGCCACCCTTAACTAAAATGTTTCAACATTAGGCTTTAGTTATTTATGCCCCCATTACCCCCAACTTTTCTTATTTATATTATTTATATTCAAAGAAACATCTTTTGAGATGATTGTAGAATCACATGTACAAATGTGAAAAATAACATAAAGAGATCCTTTCTACCCTTCACCCCTTTTCCTTCAAAGATAACAGCTTGCATATGTGCCACATCACAACCAAGAAATCAACGTTAACATGATCCATCATTCTTATTTAGATTTCACCGGTTTTACAAGCGTGCGTGTGTATGTAGTTCTATGCAATTTTATCACATGTGTAGATTTGTGTGACATCCAATAAGGCTAAGATAAAAATAATTCCATCACAAGTCTCCTTCAAACTTTTGTGCCAAGAATCTATTCTTCATCCCTCCAAATTTGTCATACCAAGAATTTTACAGGATTCATGCATTTTATTTGATTTTTTTACACTTAGTGGAATCCCCTTGAGAACCACTAAGTTGCCGCGTGTGTTGGTAGTGTGTCCTTGTTGATCGCTGGGTCACAGTTCACAGGATGGATGTATCCCAGTTGCTTACCCAGTAACCCATGGATGGATATTTGGGTTTCTAGTTTTAAGTTATCCCAGATAAAGTTCCTCTGCACATTTATGTGCAGGTGTTTCAGGGAACTTTCATTTCTCTGGAATTAATACTCGAGAATGCATTTGCTGGGTTGTGTGGAAAGCATGTATTTAAGTTTTGTAAGAAACTGCCAAACTCAGAGTGGTCGTACCGTTTTACATTCCCGCTTGCAATGAATAAGTGATTCCATTTCTTTGTATCCTTGCAAACATTTGGTATTATCATATATTATTTTTATTTTCACTTATTTATTCATTTAAAATATTTATTTACTTGGGGGAGAATGCAGATGGGAAAGGGGCAGAGAGATGGTGACAGAGGATCCAAAGCAGGCTCTGCGCAGACAGGCTGACAGCAGTGAGCCCTATGTGGGGCTGGAACTCACGAACCACGAGATCATCCCCTGAGCTGAAATCAGATGCTCAACCGATTGAGCCATCCAGGTGCCCCTTATACATTATTTTTAAATGTCCACGGCAGTAACATATATTCTTTCTTACCACAATTGTTTCTCCCCATGACTGTATGAATAAAGAGGATGAAAAGTCAACCCAAATGAATGCTATATTTAGATTGGTGGCTGGATTTTTTTAAGCACTTTTGTTGTTGTGTTCTGTGTTTTAAAATTTTATTTAAAAAATCTTATTGTGTAGTTGTTCTTACATTTTTACATGGTTGAGAATATTTTTGACCCTTATACCTGAAGGAAAACTGGAGTGCATAACAATTTTAATGGCCATAGTTCCATGGTCTTCTGGCATTTCTGTTCATTAATAAAGAACCTAAATTCCCCCTCTCCCCAAAATGTTACTTGTGTTTTTTTCTACCTGGATACTTTCATGGTTCTTTATACTTTATTTTTTTATTAAGTTTTTTTTAACATTTATTTATTTTTGAGAGACTGGGTGAGACAGAGCTCGAGCAGAGGAGGGGCAGAGAGAGAGGGAGACACAGAATCTGAAGCAGGCTCCAGGCTCTGAACAAGTGTTCAGCACAGAGCCCGATGCAGGGCTCGAACCCATGAACAGTGAGATCATGATCTGAGCAAAGTCGGACACTTAACCTACTGAGTCACCCAGGTGCCCTATGATTCTTTATACTTTAAATACACTAATTCTACTGGCTACGGCAAGATATAGCTGTGAATTTTCCTCAATGTGTTTATTCTGGGTTAATCTGCAGAGTGAAATATTTCTTTATTTCATAAAAGCTTTCTTCTATACTTTGGAATATTTTTGCTTACCTTTTCCTATTCTATTCTTAAAATACAACAGTTTACTTTATTCATAAAAATGGTGTTTTTCTTCTACATTTCATCCTGTTTGGGTTGTTTTGAAGGATTTCAAGAAGGAGAAAAAAGCAAAGAGCCCAGCCCATCTGTCTGTAATAGGAAGTGTCCATGACCTCATCTTCACCTTGGTCTTCTCCTGCTCTAGGCAGTGTTGACACAGAGTTGGATAATACTTATTGAATGACTGAACAAATGAGTAGATTAACAAATAGATTATGTTCTGTACTAAGCAGAAGCCATGGGCCATGATAGTGGCTGGAATCAGCTAAAAGAAATAACCAAGACTAATTCTGGCAACCATGATTGAGTGGCCCATTAAAGAACTCATTTGATATTTTTCATCATTCCCTGAATTGCCCATATACAAATCAAGTAAATGAATCATTAATAATCTGTTCCCATTGGGAAAATTGCTGAAATAAAAGGATCATTATAGTCCAGTAATTTGGGTTGTAAGAATATAGCTATTGTCATTAAGCTTCTAGGGTCTGCCAGATTTTAACTATTGTAAAGACTATCGAAATTTCATGGGAAAGAAGAAATGAAATAACTTCCGGGTGGTGAGAATAGCCTGGCCACCAAAGCACCACGTCCTTTGGGTTTTCTGATTGACCTTGTTCTTTGTGTTCAACACAGGTCTAGGCACACAAGGTATGGTATCAGGGCTCGGATTTTCTGAGGTTACTGTAAAATCATGGGAATAACTGCAAAGTTTTTAGAACTCTGAAATCCTTATGTCCTAGATGCAAATATTTAAGTAAGTCTTTATTAAACTTAATAAATATTAACAAAAATATAAGTAAACAAATGAACCAAGGAACTTTTGCACATTGTTGGGGGAAACCAAAGAGGTACAACCGTTGGACATTAGAACTATCTATTAAAGGTAAAAAATCTATCCTCTGTCAAACAGCATTTTACCTTCTAGATATTAGACCTAACAAAAATTCATGTTCATGTGCACCAAAAGAAATATACAAAGTATTTATAACAGTGTTGTTTGTAATAACTCCAAATTAGAAACAACCAAAACATTTATCAAGAGTCAAACGGACAAATAAATTGTGGTGGCTCATATGAGGAAGTATTATGTATTAATTTAAATTAATGAACTAGAGCTACATAGATCAATCTCACAAACATAATGTTGAGTGAAAGAGGCCAGGCTCCAAGGGATAAATATTGTGCCATTCCGTTGATATAAATCCCAAACTAGATAAAACCACGTGTTAGAAGTCAGCATGGTGGTTCCTTCTGGGTAGAGGGAGGGGTGATGACTGGCAGGGGCATGGATGAAGCTTCCGGTATGTGGGCAACATCTTATTTCCTGACACTGTGAAGGTTACATGAGAGTATTAACNGAATAACTGCAAAGTTTTTAGAACTCTGAAATCCTTATGTCCTAGATGCAAATATTTAAGTAAGTCTTTATTAAACTTAATAAATATTAACAAAAAAATAAGTAAACAAATGAACCAAGGAACTTTTGCACATTGTTGGGGGAAACCAAAGAGGTACAACCGTTGGACATTAGAACTATCTATTAAAGGTAAAAAATCTATCCTCTGTCAAACAGCATTTTACCTTCTAGATATTAGACCTAACAAAAATTCATGTTCATGTGCACCAAAAGAAATATACAAAGTATTTATAACAGTGTTGTTTGTAATAACTCCAAATTAGAAACAACCAAAACATTTATCAAGAGTCAAACGGACAAATAAATTGTGGTGGCTCATATGAGGAAGTATTATGTATTAATTTAAATTAATGAACTAGAGCTACATAGATCAATCTCACAAACATAATGTTGAGTGAAAGAGGCCAGGCTCCAAGGGATAAATATTGTGCCATTCCGTTGATATAAATCCCAAACTAGATAAAACCACGTGTTAGAAGTCAGCATGGTGGTTCCTTCTGGGTAGAGGGAGGGGTGATGATTGGCAGGGGCATGGATGAAGCTTCCAGTATGTGGGCAACATCTTATTTCCGGACACTGTGAAGGTTACATGAGAGTATTAACTTTTTGACTGGACCTCAGATTGTTCACTCTTGATTTGTGTGTTTTGCTGTATGTATATAATACCTTGATCAAAAACTAAAAATATGTACAGGGAATCCATAGAACAGGGACTTTCTGATGGGAGATTGGAAGAAGAAGGGAAAATAGAGGAAAACAAACCTGGCAACTGTACATGTGTGTGCATATGTGTGTATGTACATGTGTGCTCATGTGCATATGTGTAAAGGGGTTACACTAAACATCCTAGGAAAATAAGTACAAATGACAACTCTTTAAGCAAAGAGACAATTTCTAAAGGAAATCCTAATAAGTACTAATTTACATTAAGAAAACATTGGAGTTGTCTGAGGTGACATTTTAAAGATGTCAGTGAGATGAGAGACTTCAGGGGTAGAGAAGTAAATCTATTATAAAGGATTGCTCTTGTATACTGAAATAATGATAAAATAGAGTTTCATGGAAGGAAATAGTTAGTCCCTTTAAAAAAAATAGTAGCATCATAGGTCTCTCTATCTGAGAGCATAGAAAAAAACAATTGATGAAATAAAAAAGTATAGTGGAATTTGAAACAACCATGGAAATGGTATTAAAAACATCAAAAAACAGTGACAAAAGTCAGGAGAGGAAAGAACCATGTAAACAATGAACTGAATGGGTGGTAAGGGCATCAGTCACGATACTACGCACGGTGGGGGCAGTCTTAGGTGGACCTCAGTATATCCCTGAGTCTTGGTGTTTACATTTTGTGTAATATCCTCCCTGAATGTTGGCTGGACTAAGTGACTTTTTTCTAAGAATAGAACGTAGCAAAAGTGGTAGGATGCCCCTTCTGAGATTAGGTGACAAAAGGTGGTTTCGATCTTGGACTGCTATCTCTTGCTCTCTTGGACATTTGCTCTGAGGGAAGCCAGTTTCCATTTGTGACTTTTTTTTTTTAATTTTACTGTGACTTTTTTTTTTTTTAATTTTACTGTGAAGACCAATCCGATGAAAAGAGGTGAAGGCTATTTTTTTCAGAGCTTTCCATAGCAAGGGGGTCTTCCATCATCAGAGGCTCAAAGGCAGGCAGAAGAGTGGGAAAACTTTATGGTAGAAAATAGAGAAGGCTTCAGGTGCCCTGACTGGAGGGTGTTGGCATGTGGAAGTTGTAGATAGCCATTAGAAGTGGGGCATACAATGAGATTTGTTAGGACTACATGTTTGGCTTTCTCTGATCGATCCTAAGTTGGAAAGGGGGTCAAAAATTAAGAGAGCTGTCGATACTTAATCAAGTCCTGACCATTTGAGGCCAATTGTTACAATGGTTATTGTTTGGGGTCCTGGATTTTTACCAGACATAGCTGTCTGACTTCCTCCAAGTGGGACTTAGAGCAGGCTGGCTGTAAGAGGGAAGAAAGAGAGCGAGATAGAGGATGTAAATGAAGGACAAGGAAGGGAGCATTTACTAGGGAAATGAGTTAGGTTGTTATTGCTTAAATTGTGAACTGGCCTACTAACTTTGACTGAAGGATCTTATAGTGAAGCAGTTTTGTTTGTTTGTTTGTTTGTTTTTTAAGAGAGAGAGAGTAGGGGGAGAGGGAAAAGTGAGGGGGAGCGGAGAATCTCATGCAAGCTTGGCACTATTAGTGCAGAGTCCAGTGTAGGGCTCTAACTCAGGAACCATGAGATCATGATCTGAGCCAAAATCAAGAGTCAGACACTTAACCAGCTGAGCCACCCAGGCACCTCAGTGAAGCACTTTTTGATTCAGAATTTCATTTGAAGTCTTCACATACCAATCAAAAAATGCTGCTCACTGGACTTGTGGAACTTATTTCCTTTCTTTCCAAAGGCACGTCTCAAATGACCAATTTTGTTCAAGTGAAACGTTCCTAAGAATGGCCAGTGATGGCCCAAATCATCCTTGGTGAAGTTGTGCTGCTTAGAAAAATAGACACAGAAGTAGGATTGTGAGAGTTCATACAAGAAGCAGGAGTTTTTCCTCACAGAGGAGAGGATTTAGACTTACACAGCCCAGGAAAACCTAGTGATGGTTGGTACGAACATAGTGCTCTGGCCTCTGGCACCTGGCCCCGGGCCTCTAACCTGACAGCTGGCTACCCCCAACCAAGAGCTGATAGTCTCTGCACCCCCCACCCCCCGCAGCTGGGGCTGTCTGCTGTCTCTGGATCAAAGCCAACCTCACAGAACATAACATGAAGATGGAAGGAGAATCTCATCCAGCTTTACTGGTGACTCACAGCAAAGTTTGTCTAAGTGGATACCAGTCATTGAAAACTCACCAGTGTGTGAAACCAACTCAAGCAAGAGGCTTTTAGGACCTATGCTTGTGTTTTGCACTGCTTCTCCTTCTTATGACAGCCCAACATGAAAGAGTAACCCAGAAGACAGCAAAAAGGGATGAAAGGAATGGCTTGATTCCATCAAGAATCCCAAACAAATGGGAACCAGTAACAAAACCCAGATACCAAACAAGGAACTCATAGAAAATAAAGCAGATTCAGATGAGTGCTGACTTCCCATGTCTTCATGGACTGAACAAGCCATGAGCAGTGGGGGCTAAGGGGCATCTGTGCATACCATACCTTGTTGAAGGTCAGGATCACAGCCATGGGCAGTGCAGACTGGGGTTCAGTGGGGCCTCCACGATTCACTGTGGGAATCAATAACGACTGACTAAATGAGAACAAAGCCTATTTATTCCAAGCTATAGCAAACAAGGCAGTCAGCCACTGTCACTTTCGTTTTGTCAGAAATTCAAAGGCAGGTCAAGGAGTGAGAAAGATTTATTGCAGAATAGAGAGACAGCTTCAGTTTTGCCCCGATTGGAGGCTATTGGCGTGGGGAAGCTGAAGGTGGTTACTCAGAGTGGGACACCCTGGTCCATTGGTTAGGGGTGAATATTTCCCTTTCTCTGGTCCTACATTGGTGATGAGTTTAAAGCAGGAACAAAATTGGGGAATCTGTCAGTTCTTAATCAGGTGCTCACAATTTGGGGCTCGTTGTTACAGAAGTTATTGTTTGACTTCCTGGATTGTTATTAGACATAGCAGTCTGACTTCCCCCAAGCCTGACTTACAGCAGGTTGGCTTTCTGGGCTGGTTACTGTAGATAAAGTATTGGTTTCCTGGGGCAAGTTGTTGTAGGTTGTGGGTTAGAGCTCTATTATTATTATTTTTTTTTACATTTATTTGTTTTTGAGAGACAGAGACAGAGCACAAGTGGAGGAGGGGCAGAGAGAGAGGGAGACACAGAATCTGAAGCAGGCTCCAGGCTCTGAGCTGTCAGCACAGAGCCTGACACAGTGCTTGAACTCACAAACTGTGAGATCAAGACCTGAGCTGAAGTCGGAAGCTCAAGTGACTGAGCCACACAGGAGCTCCTAGAACTCTATTTTTATATTTTTATATGGCAATTGTTCATTTTTATATTCCATTTCTCACCACCAAGAGCCAGAAAAGACCCAAAGCCTGCCAAAAACCAGGGGTCTTGGCTTAGGGATCTTGGTTGGGGGTCTTCCCATCCTGAGTATAGACATGGTGAAATCCCTGGTCAACAGCATGATTGGAATCTTGCCAAAGATGCTTAGCCAGAAACATCCAGACAAACTATTTCCAAATTCCTTCCCTAGAGAAACTGTGAGATAATAAGCCATGCTGTTTTGAGAAAATTTGTTGAACAGCGACAGATATGTAATACCTAAGTGTAAAAGAACTTGACACCCATAAAACTATTAGGTTGCATTAAAAAAAAAAAAAGAAATATATTACACACTGAAAGAAATGTGGAAAAAAGATGAGTGTATTATATAGGAAATAAATGGGGAAAGGGAGAGCCTATTAATGAAAATATAAACATTAATAGACCTGACTCTTTTGGCTACAAAATAATATATTAGAAAGTAGAAATTATTATCCCTCATTTGTTATATTATGGATGAATTATATTTTATTTTTCATAATTTTTTTGTTTTCCCATTTTCCTACATGGAACATAATATTTCTAATCAGAAAATCTAAGGAAATAAAGTCCTTCTTCCTTCTTCCGTCTCGTATTCTCTCCCATCTTGTTGAAGGGTTGAGATCTCTTTGAAGATTTTTCTCATCCTTTATTTTGATACCTATTATTTCTTGCTTTCACCCTTTTGAATTCATTGTCTTTCCTCTCATGTCTGTCCTCCCTTTGCCTTTTATTTTATTTTATTCTTTTTCCCTTTGCCTTTTAGATATTCAGTTTGACTCTCTCTCTTCCTGGCTCATGTGAAAGTCTGTTTTTAACACCCATTTCTAGTTCCAATGCACCAATAGTGTGTGAGGGAGCCTCGGATCGAAGGCCCCCCTGGCCCATTAGATATCACGTCTTTACTGTCATTACTTCCTCCTCAACATCAGTAACACTGGGCTCCTGGAGTCTCTGAACGTAAACTGCAGGCGGATGTGCTAAAAAAATTGATTCTCACAAGTGGATTAATAGATGTAAATCAAATGTAAGTCACAAAATAATTTTTGTCCAACACAGTTAAATGATATGGCACTTATCTAATTATAAAACTATCAAAAACTGAAAAAGCTTAGTTTAGTTAAATCTTAGCCCAGGGGCACCTGGATGGCTCATTTGGTTAAGTGCCTGACTGTTGATTTCAACTCAGGTCATGATCTCATGGTTAGTGAGTTTGAGCTCTGCTTCAGGCTCTGCACCGGTGCCATGGAGTTGGCTTGGGATTCTCCCTCTTTCTCTCTCTCTGCTCCTACCCTGCCCTCTCTCTCAAAATAAAAATAATCATAAAAAAGAGTTTTAAACAGCCCAAAACATAAAATATATTTATATGAGCAAAAAAAATGAAAATATAATATATGGGCACAGTAATTAGAACACAATCATACTGACATGTTCCTAGGCAATTAAGTTAATAGAACCAATTGGGGTTATAATTATAATGATAGATTAATGACTTCAAAATTTAGTAATTGAATTTTAGAAGGCAACTTAAAAGTCTTCAAAAAATAAGAAATACTGATTTGGAGAAACTCATTAGCAAATAGGTAATTCATTAAATTACTTATCTAATTATTAACTCGACAAGTATATATTAAACTCTCTGTGCTGGTCTGCTGAGCACTAGGAGTAGAGGTACAGCATTGAAAAAAAGATACATAGTCTGATATGGAAGACAATGTAGAAAAATAATAACTTAAGATTTGAACAGAAAATAAGATGACTGGAAAACTATCAGAAATGACAATTAAGAACTAATCAGTTTCTATCTTTTCTCACTCTAAATGAAAAAACAAATCATAAAGAAAAACTAGATTAGATTAGATGTGATATTATTTGCCTATTTAAAATGTGTTACTTTCTCTGATCATACAAATAACGTACGTTTATTGGAAAACAAGGATGATAAAGCAAGCTAAAGAGATGATGTTAGAACCCGCAGATCGTTTATTAAAAATGTTAGCTATCATATGTAAATTCTGTTGAAATAATATTCAAAATGTTAACTAAAAACAAAACAAAGAAGACTAAAAACCCATAATAGTAGTATAAATTAAATCAGGGATTGTTCCCACGGTTTGGGTGTAGAAGGCCTGCCTACATAGTTCAGTAAATCTACTGAAGAAACGAAAAAAATGGCTGTTTTAACTACATAAAAACAGACAAATATTATATTGTGAGATATACTATAAAGAAGTTAAAACTGAAGGTGTGGACCTCACTGAAATCACTCGAGGAAATTTTAGGTGGAAGGGCGGTGGACTGGTTACTCGTGCTGTTTAGTGGCCGGCTAGGAGGGGAGGATTTTGCCAAGAAGTGAAGAACAACAGGATGGTGAGGTTTTATGGAAGCTCCAGTGTCTGGACGAAGGGAGAGGCTCGAGATGGCGAGGGCTGGAGAGCAACGGACTTGGGGACTCAGCAGCCCCTGGTGGCCTCCGGCAGAACATTTACTGCGAAGTCATTGGCCGAAGCCAGTTTGGAGTGTGTTGAGGCACGAGGGAAAAGGTAAGAAAGTGGAGACAAGATAGACAACGGAAGATAAGGTTTTAAGAGGACAGGGCCTTTCACAGCAGGACAGGATAGGGGTTGATCTTAGAGACTGATGCGTTGCTGTTTTTTAAATTTTTTTTAATGTTTTATTTATTTCTAGGAGAGAGAGAGAGAGAGACAGCGTGAGCAGAGGAGGGTCAGAGAGAGAGGGAGTCACAGACTGAAACAGGCTCCAGGCTCTGAGCTGGCAGTCAGCACAGAGCCCGACGCGGGGCTCGAACCCACGAACCGCGAGATCATGACTTAAGCGAAAGTCGGACGCTTAACCGACTAAGCCACCCAGGTGCTCCACGTTGCTGTTTTTTAAAATGGATCCTATCTGACCATGCTGTGTGGAAGAGGGGATGGGGAAACACGTTGTTGCAAAGCTAACGTTGCAGATGTGAAAGCCGTGTAGTCTACGGGGTCCTGCACTTAGGAGGGCTCCGCGCTTGGTTTAATAATCTGCTCTTACCATCTTGAAATTCTTCATTTCTGAACCAGGAGTCCCACATTGTCATTTTGCACTAGAGCCAGCAAATTATGTAGCTGGTCTTGACCTGTTGAGGGGGAAAAGCTTAATATACAAAAGCAACAGGGATTTCCTATCGTTCTGATGGAGAAGTTCCAAAGCCTGGGTGAACGGATTTCACAACAGGCAATTTCTTTTTACACTAGAAAGGAAATAGGATGCAGGAATCTACAGGTTAGTTTTACATGTTTCCTGTTTCTATGATAAAGGAGTCACATCTCATGTCTTTAATTTTTTCTCTAAAGTAAAAGGTGAAAAGATTTGTTGAAGGCGCTGAGAGTAAGAGCAGAGTTGACAGTTTGATATGAGACACACATATGAGGCGGTGGAAAGTGAGACATGAGTAGTCGAGGGCCTACCATATATGGGAGCCTCTCTGTATCTTTGTGGGAATTGATGCTCTGTTGCCTGAGCAAAGGCTCGCACAAAACAGGTTCATCCAATGTTGCTTTTTTCCAGGTGGGTGGTAATAAAAAGTCAGCTTCAAGTTTAAGGTACTCCTTGATCCTGCTATCTGCAGGAACCAATCTATTGTGCACTATCTTCTTTGCCTTTTATTTATTTTTATTTTTTATTAAAAAATTTTTTAGTGTTTTATTCTTGAGAGAGAGATAGAGAGAGTGTGTAAGTCGGGGAGGGGCAGAGAGAGAGGGAGACACAGAATCTGAAGCAGAGTCCAGGCTATGAGCTGTCAGCATAGAGTCTGACGTGGGGCTTGAACTCACGAACAGTGAGATCATGACCTGAGCCGAAGTTGGACACTTAACCAACTGAGCCACCCAGTTGACCCTTCTTTGCCTTTTAAAATTTGAGTCATTTTTCACTTGTGTTCAGCTTTCTACTCGTCTCATATTGTCTTATCACCTATTTAAATTTATACTTGTAATATTCTAAAGTATAATGTATGTCTGAACTGTTTTTATTCACAAGACTTCCACACTAAGAACCGGTTCTCCAGCTTCCCCAAACCATCTGTATATCCTACAATTCAATTCAGTTCTGACACTGTGGGGAGTGGGCATCAGACTCCAGGAGGTTTATGGGTTCAGTCCCACGGAACTGCCCTCATTTCAGATGCCATTTGCCAATATTTGGTACTCAGGGTTCTTCTTCTTGACTTAGCCACAAAGTAAGAGATTCCCACCCTCTCCAAATTAATCTAGTGATAATTTGCTGGAATGGGTAACAGCTCAAGAACACTTCTACTTACATTTGACAGTTGATTATAAAGGATACAAATGAACAGCCAGATGAGGAAAGATCTAGAAAGATCTGGGAGGGTCCCTAACACACAGAACTTCTATTCTGTGGAGGTGGGTGTACAACATTCCTAGCATGTGGATGTGTTCACTCGCTCAGAAACTCCTCTAACCCCATCCTTCAGGGGTTTTTATGGAGGTTTACATGGGCATAGTTGATCAAATCATTGGCCAATGGTGATGAAGTCCATCTCCAGCCCCTCTGCCTTCCTGGAAGTTGGGGGGTAGGGCTAGAATTTCCAGCCCCCTGATCACGTCTTGATCTTTCTGGAGACCAGCTCTTATCCTGTAGCTGTCCAGAGTCCCACCAAGAATTGCCTCATTGGAACAAAAGATGTTCCTATCACTCGGGAAATGCTAAAGGACCTAGGAGTTCTGCATCAGAAACTGGGGACAAAGACCCCATTTCTTTTTGATTCACACTATGATAAACAAAAACAGTAAGTGTAAAATTAATATAAGAAAAAGCACAGTAATAAAATAAGTATAATTGTGCCTTTCCCTATTTAGGTACCAGAACATATCCAGTTCTTTTTTTTTTTTTTAATAATTATTTAAATGTGTATTTATTTTGAGAGAGAGAGACAGAGACAGAGTACAAATGGAGGAAGGGCAGAGAGAGAGGGAGACAGAATCAGAAGCAGGCTCAGCACAGAGCCCAACACGGACGGGGCTTGAATTTGCAAACTGTGAGATCATGACCTGAGCTGAAGTCGGACGCTCAACTGACTGAGCCACCCAGGCGCCCCAGAACATATCCAATTCTTTGCCAAGACCTGTGATTCTTTCATATAATAAAAAGCCACTTAACTCTGGTTCCCACAGTCGTGCTTAGGTAAACACTACTGAATTTTGTGTTGTTTTATTCCCTTTAATATATATAGGGAATGATGTTCTATTTAGGGATAGATGATAGATGACTGATAGACAGATAAATGATACATAGACACATAGATATATAGCTATAGATGATATTTTAACATTTTTAAGTTTTATTTATTCTTGAGAGAGAGAGAGAGAGACAGAGCATGGGTCGGGGAGGGGCAAAAGAGAGAGAGGGAGACACAGAATCTGAAACAGGCTCCAGGCTCTGAGCTGTCAGCACAGAGCCCGACCCAAGACTTGAACTCGTGAACCAGGAGATCATGACCTGAGCCTAAGTCAGACGCTGAACTGACTGAACTACCCAGGCACCCTAGTTATAGATGATATTTTAGAGTAATCTTTACACCCAATATGGGGCTTGAGCTCACAACCCTGAAATCAAGAGTCACGTGCTTTACCAACTAAACCAGTAAGGTGTCCTATACTATATACATACTTTACCCAGTCTTTTGGAAATTGTTTCTTCTCTTTAACTTATATTCCTAAGATTAATCAGTGTTATTCTTTGCGTCTGTTCATTTTCATTGCACATAATATTCCTTTGTACTAACATTTATTTATTTTTCTGTTTAACAACATTCGTATTGTACTATATTAACATGCGTGTACATGTTTCCTGGGAAACATTTATGAGAATTACTCTAGTATGTAAATAGTAATTGAGTTGTTAGATGATAGGGTTGTTGGGTTATCAAGTATAGATATAGGGATTATTGGGGGTATGGATTTTAGAATATGTTCAAAACAATGCCAATTTTTCATTCCAAAAATGGCTATGCCTGTACTGAAAATAGAAATTCTTATTGATTAACATCTTATCCAAAACATGATATATTGAACTTTTAAATTTTTGCCAGTTTTGGGTAGTTCTAGAATGATAACCCTTTCTTATTTGGGTAAAAATGTTTTATTGTGTCCTGATTTTGACAATAAAATTTCCTTCATTACTAATGAGGCTGACCAAATTTTCTTTCTTTTATCTTATTTTTTCTCTTTATTTTTTCTTTCTTCCTTCTTTTCATTCCTACCTCCCTTTTTTCCCCCAGTTATATAGCATCTATTGTGAAATGTTATGTTACTTGCTCATTTTCTTTTTTGGTCTTTTCCCTACAGATTTACAAAATTCTTTAAGTATTCAATAAGTTCATCCTTTGTGCAATATATATTATCATAAATGTCTTCTCCCAGATTGTGGCATATCTTTCAATTACATAAAGAAATAAAATATAAAAATGCTTATATCCTAAAAGCCTACAATTTTGCCTTTCACATTTTATTTTATTTTTTTCTTAAATAGTTTGTCAAGTGGTTTCCATATAACACCCAGTGCTCAGCCTTTCACATTTTAATCCTTAATTTGTCAAAACGTTTTTTGAGTATATCAGGGATGAAATTTATTTTTTTCTCAAATTGATGATGAATTTTCCCAGGCGTATTAATTCCATAGTCTTTTTTTTAAATTTTAAAATGTTTTTATTTATTTCCGAGAGAGAGAGAGACAGCGTGAGCAGGGGAGGGTCAGAGAGAGAGGGAGATATAGAACGTGAAACAGGCTCCAGGCTCTTAGATGTCAGCACAGAGCCCAATGCAGGGGCTCGAACGCACGAACCGTGAGATCATGACCTGAGCTGACATCGGATGCTTAACCGACTGAGCCATCCAGGCGCCCCACTATATGGGTCTGTAGTTCAACATCTTTTTTGCATAATGTTCCCATATATTCGCGGACCTGTTTCTGGGATCAGTATTCCGCTCTGCTGGGGAAGTTTTCTATTCATTCCTGCACTGATACTACACTGCCTTAGCTGTCAGAGAACCACAGAAAACCCTGAAATCCAATGGAGCAAATAACTCCTTTCTTACCCTCTCTTTTCCTCATTCTCCAACTCCTTTAGGAGTATGCGGCTAATTTTACTTTACATTTTTTTCTGATATAAAATTTAAAAGCATTTATAAATTTAAATGGAAAAGTATTAGTTTCCAGAATAAACTCTATGGGATTTTGACTGTAATCTCTTTGAGTCTGTGTTTCAGTTTGGGGAGAGATAAAATGTTTGAAACATTGAGTTTTTCTATTTACAAATGTAATTACTTGTTTTCTTTAACATTTTAAACTATTTTGAAATATGAGTTTGATTATAAATTTTGAAATTTATGTGTAATATCTATAGTAATGTATATGATATGTATTACAAATATATATGGTAATATATATGTGCTATATAGCTATATATATGTATATATATAGTATTTTTAAGCACTATATCTTTTAAGCAATACATTTTTAAATTGCTTATTAATGGCACACACAAGGAAATTACTGGCCAGCTACTTAGTAAATTCTCTTATTACTTATAATTATTTTCCATTTATTCTTTTGTGTTTTATATACAGAAAATCATCTGTAAATAATGGCAGCACTTAAAATTTTTTAAATGTTTATTTATTTTTAAGAGATGGAGAGACAGAGCACAAGAGGGGAAGGGGAAGAGAGAGAAGGAGACACAGAATCTGAAGTCCAGGCTCTGAGCTGCCAGCACAGAACCTGATGCAGGACTGGAATCCACAGTGGTGAGATGATGACCTGAGCCAAAGTTGGACGCCCAACAGACTGAGCCACCCAGGTGCCCCAATTTCCTTCCAATATTTATGCCTTTATTTCTATATCTTGCATTGCTGTTCTATTATTTTTTACATTTTTTTAATGTTTTATTTATTTCTGAGAGAGAAAGGGAGACAGCGTGAACAGGGGAGGGTCAGAGAGAGAGGGAGACACAGAATCTGAAACAGGCTCCAGGCTCTGAGCTGTCAGCACAGAGCCCGATGCGGGGCTCGAACCCACAAACTGTGAGATCATGACCTGCGCCGAAGTCGGATGCTCAACCGACAGAGCCACCCAGGTGCCCCCTAGATAAGATCTCTAGTGCACTGTGGAGTGGGGGACTGTGATAAAACTCTTACACCTGATTTTAAAGACACTGTTTCAAACATATCACCACCAAAAGCTGATGTTCTCTGTATAATATTTTTGTAAAGAATCCTTCAGTTTAAAGGATTAAATAAAACCTTTCATTCTGGGGTGCCTGGGTGGCTCAGTTGGTTAAGCAACTGTCTCTTGATTTTGGGTCAGGTCATGATCTCATCACTGAGGGATTGAGCCCTGCGTTGAACTCAGCACTGGGTATGGAGCCAGCTTGGAATTCTCTCTCGGAATTCTCTCTCTCCGAACCCACAAACTCCTCCCCTGCTCATGCTTTCTCTCACTCTCTCAAAAATAAATAAATAAATAAATAAATAGATAGATAGATAGATAGATAGATAGATAGATAAAACCAAACTTTCTATTCTGAATTTTCTGAGTTTTTAATAAATAATGGATAGTGACAAATTATCAAATTTTTAGTTGAGATATAATTGGTATAATGAGGTATAATTGGTAATTGGTATAATTGAGGTATAATTCTGTAAGGAAGTTAAACTGTCACTGTTTGCAGATATCATGTTGCAATATGTAAAAAAGCCTAACGACTCCACCAAAAACCCACTAAAAGTAATAGATGAATTCAGTAAATTTGCTGGATACAAAATTAATGTCCAGAAATTGGTGATGTTTTTAGACACTAATAATGAAGAAGCAGAAAGAGAAATTTTTAAAAATTTCATTTACAATTACACCCAAATGAATAAAATATCTAGTAATAAACTTAACCAAGAAGGTGAAAGATTTGTACTCTCAAAGCTATAAAGCATTGATAAAAGAAATTGAAGATGACATAAACAAATGGAAAGTACTACATGCTTGTGGGTTGTGAGAACCAATATTCTTAAAATGTCCATACTACCCAAAGCAATCTACATATTCAATGCAATCCCTATCAAAATACCAACAGCATTTTTCACAGAGCTAGAACAAATAATCCTAAAATTTGTATGTAATCACAAAAGACCTTGAATAGCCAAAGCAATGTTGAGGCAGAAAAACAAAGCTAGAGGCATCAAAATTCTAGCTATCAAGATATACTACAAAGCTGTAGTTACCAAAATAGTAATTAGGTAATTTTTGTACTTTCACAAAAATAGACACATAGATCAATGGAATAGAATAGAGAGCCTAGAAATAAACCCACACTTATATGGCTAATTAATATATGTCGAATGAGACAAGAATATATAATGGGGAATAGACAGTCTCTTCAAAAATGGCGTTGGGAAAACTGGACAGCTACACGCAAAAGAATGAAACTGGACCTCTTTCTTATGCCATACACAAAAAACTAAATTCAAAAGGATTAAAGACATAAATGTGAGACCTGAAATCATAAAAATACTAAAAGAGAACACAGGCAGTAATTTCTCTGACACTGGCCATGGCAACATTTTTTCTATTATATCTGCTAATGCAAGGAAAATAAAAGCAAAAATAAACTATTGGGACTACATTAAAAAAAGTTTGCAAAGGGAAGGAAACCATCAAGAAAACAAAAAGGCAAGGCAACCTACTGAATGGGAGAAAATAGTATTTGCAAATGATATATCCAATAAAGGGCTAGTATCCAAAATATACAGAGAACTTACACCTAAAANAGGAATCCCCTTACCCTGTTGGTGGGAAGAGAAATTTGTATAGTCCCTGTGGAAAACAGCATGGAGTTTGCTCAAAAAATTCAAAATAGAAATACTGTATGATTTAATCATTGCACTACTGGATATTTGCCCAAAGAAAAGAAAAAAAAACATTAATTTGAAAAAATATATGCATCCCAATGTTTATTGCAGCATTATTTACAATAGCCAAGATATGGAAGCGGTCCAAGTGTCCACTGACAGACAAACAGACAAGAAAGATGTGGTGTACACCCACACCTTCCCACACACATCATGGAATATGTAGCCTTTAAAAAGGTTGAGACTGTGCCATTTGCAATAATGTGGATGGACCTAGAGGGCTGTATGCTAAGTGAAATAAGTCAGACTGAGAAAGACAAATACCATATGATTTCACTCATCTGAAAAAAAAAAA